>NW_027131945.1:0-3142 GCF_026122565.2 Emydura macquarii macquarii | reverse complement strand
CCTCGGGGTTTGCAGGCTTAGGCTTTGGGTCTGGGTCCCCGGGGTTTGAAGGCTTAGGGTTTGGGTTTGGGTCTCGGTCCCTCTGGTTTGCAGGGTTTGGCTTTGCCCTCGGTACCCGGGGTTTGCTCGCTTAGGCTTTCTGTCTCGGTCCCGAGGTTTTCCAGGTTTAGGCTTTGGGTCTGGGTCCCCGGGGTTTGCAGGTTTAAGCTTTGGGTCTGGGTCCCCGCGGTTTGAAGGCTTAGGCTTTGGGTCTCGGTCCCCAGGGTTTGCAGGCTTAGACTTTGGGTCTCGGTCCCCGGGGTTTGCAGGATTTGGCTTTGGGTCTCGGTATCCGGGATTTGAAGGCTTAGCCTTTGGGTCTCGGTCCCTGGCGTTTGCAGGATTTGCTTTGTGTCTTTGTCCCTTGGGGTTGCAGGGTTTGGCTTCGGGTCTCGGTCCCCGGGGTTTGAAGGCTTAGCCTTTGGGTTTCAGTCCTCGGGGTTTGAAGGCTTAGCCTTTGGGTCTTGGTCCCCGGGGTTTGCAGGCTTAGGCTTTGGGTCTCGGTCCCCAGGGTTGGCTAGGTTTGGGTTTGGGTCTCGGTCCCTCTGTTTTGCAGGGTTTGGCTTTGGCCTCGGTACCCGGGGTTTGCTCGCTTAGGCTTTCTGTCTCGGTCCCGGGAGTTTTACAGGCTTAGGCTTTGGGTATGGGTCCCCGGGGTTTGCAGGTTTAAGCTTTGGGACTGGGTCCCTGGGGTTTGAAGGCTTAGGCTTTCGGTCTCGGTCCCTGGCGTTTGCAGGATTTGCTTTGTGTCTTGGTCCCTTGGGGTTGCAGGGTTTGGCTTCGGGTCTCGGTCCCCAGGGTTTGAAGGCTTAGCCTTTGGGTCTCGGTCGCCGGGGTTTGAAGGCTTAGCCTTTGGGTCTCGGTCCCCGGGGTTTGAAGGCTTAGGCTTTGGGTCTGGGTCCCCGGGGTTTGAAGGCTTAGCCTTTGGGTCTCGGTCCCCGCGGTTTGCAGGTTTAGGCTTTGGGTCTGGGTCCTTGGGATTTGCAGGCTTAGGCTTTGGGTCTGTGTCCCAGGCGTTTGCAGGCTTAGGCTTTGGGTCTCGGTCCCCGGGGTTTGCAGGGTTTGGCTGACTGGCACATGGTGATGTTGAGAAACTATTTACGCTTCAGCCATGTTTTTACCCAGGTCAGAAGAGTGTCTCCTCTCCTAGAGGTGCTGGAAAGGTGTGGCATACTGGGGGCTGCTTTGTCAGGGAGAGGGAGAGGAAGTCGCAGCACAAGATAAAGTAGCCTAATGTAGACTGCAGCTGGGAGATGAAGCTGCTGATGGACTGGGAACAGGAGCAGAGTGAAGGAGTTTCTGGGGCCAGGCAGGGAGCCAGAGCAGAGTCTAACAGTTTCGGGTGCAATCCAGACCAGGGAGAGACTGTGTCACTACCTGCTCTGCCTCTGTGCTTCGCTGTTGTAACTTCCAGTCAGCATGCAGGTGACACCCTGTGTTTCTGTAAAGCCACAGTCCTGACCCAGCAGCTCTGACCCCAGCAGCCTGTCAGCAAACACCAACCACATTGGCTTCCAGCAGCCTTAATTGCTATTTGCGGGGTGACCCCAGCCCACTTGCAGTCCCAGATTGTCCCCAAAGAGTCTTGCACTGCACAGTGTAGATATGCTAGGTCTGTTGCCCCTCTAAGAGGATGAACACACTTTAAATGAGTTATCCGAACAATTCACAAAACCACATTAATTTTATTAAGGAACAAAAGCACTTTAATGTCTCATTTTTACTTGTACTCACTTCAAATCTCTATGCAGTTAAATAAAGCCAGGAATGGTTACAAGAAAAATACACCTAAAACTCTTTCTAAACTTAACAAATTAAAGGTGGTTCACAGTGAAGTTCTTACCACATGTTAGTATGTTGCTGACCAAATTCTGAGGCCAAAATCTGCTCCCAAAGTCCATAGGCTCTTCCTTTTGTTATGTAAGCCAGGTCTGAGTGTCTCAGTGGCACTCTCCCTGCTCAGCAGCTGAAAAGGGGGCACTTTAGTTGTATGGGCTTTGTATGTGCATGAGTACAATTTAGCATAACTTACCTAGGTGCTGAGCATAATGGGAAACGGTTAGCAGGGCTGGTTTTGGGCTACAAACCACTTTTGTGTTAACTGCTGGGGTAATGAACTGTTGTCCTTCAATTGTATGAACAGATGTCAGCAAAACTGTGCTTAGTTTGTTATGATAAAATCTAAACTAAGCAGAGCTCCACAAGGGTGGCAGACAGATGTTTCAGCCTGGAAACGGGGAGGTGGAGCAGTCTCCTATTGGGATTGCATGGGCCCTGGCAAAGGGCTGCCCCTCAGGCATGGAGTGACTCTCTCTTCCCGTTGTTAAAAGGTAGAATTAATTACTCATCTTGGAGTCTTTTTTGTTTCCTGAAAGCAGAGACATTGTCTGTATGTCAGCAGAAGGTTTACCCATGAGCTGAAATCACTAAGAGCTGAACCAGTAGAGGATCTGGGAATCATAGAATATTAGAGTTGGAAGGGACCTCAGGAGGTCATCTAGTCCAATCCCCTGCTCAAAGCAGGACTAACCTCCGCTATATCATCCCAACCAGGGCTTTGTCAAGCCTCAGCTTAAAAACCTCTAAAAATGGAGATTCCACCACCTCCCTAGGTAACCCATTCCAGTGCTTCACCACCCTCCTAGTAAAAAACTTTTTCTTAATCTCCAACCTAGACCTCCCCCCCTGCAACTTGAGACTGTTCCTCCTTGTTCTGTCATCTGCCACTACCGAGAACAGCCTAGCCCCATCTTTCCTGGGACCCCCTTTCAGGTAGTTCAAGGTTACTATCAAATCCCCCCTCATTCTTCTCTTTTGCAGACTAAAGAAGCCCAGGTCCCTCAGCCTCTCCTCATAAATCCTGTGCTCCAGCCCCCTAATCATTTTTGTTGCCCTCCACTGGACTCTCTCCAAGTTGTCCACATCCTTTTTGTAGTGGGGGGCCCAAAACTGGACACAATATTCTAAATGCGGCCTCACCAATGCCAAATAGAGGGGAATAATCACTTCCCGCGACCTGCTGGCAATGCCCCCTCCTAATGCAGCCCAATATGCTATTAACCTTCTTGACAACCAGAGCACTCTGCTGCCTCATATCCAGCTT
>NW_027131944.1:0-31640 GCF_026122565.2 Emydura macquarii macquarii | reverse complement strand
TGGAAGATGACAGAACAAGGAGCAATGGTCTCAAGGTGCAGTGGGGAAGATCTAGGTTGACTATTAGAAAAAACTTTTTTTTTTTTCGGAGGGTGGTGAAGCACTGGAATGGGTTACCTAGGGAGGTGGTGGAATTTCCATCCTTAGAGGTTTTTAAATTGTGGCTTGACAAAGGCCTGGCTGGGCTGATTTAGTTGAGGTTGGTCCTGCTTTGAGCAGGGGGTTGGACTAGATGACCTCTTGAGGTCCCTTCCAACCCTCATCTTCTATGAATCTATGAATGGAAAGAAGGATGAGAGGATATGTTTTAGATAGATTGAGGACTGGTAGTCTCTGCGGCTGGACACTTCACATTGCTCTATACTATATGTAAATATTACTGGATTTTAGAATTTCATGGTTGACTTGCAATATGTATCCATCTAACCAGCCTCACTTCTTTCTATCTGCTAATAAGCAGGGACATGAGCATTCACCTTGTAGGTAACTCATATTTTTTCTCTTCTTTCTTCTTCTTTAGCTCCCCATTCTTGTATTCACTTCCAAAGTATTCGATGGGTACACTTGCTCCCCAGCCAAGGAAGCTGGCTTCATGGGAAGTGAACTCAAACCAGGTTTCTGAAAAATAAAAAGAAAGGGTTTGGAAGCAAAACCCAGCAATACTTTTGAGGAGGCAGATGAATCACCAGGAGAAGGCATCAGGGGAAGGGTGGCAGGAGGTATCCATAACTCATTGGAATGTGAACGTGCTTCATCCAATGTCTACATTAATAAAGTTTCTTCCCTTCCATATTGTCCCATCTTCACATCCACCTTTGACTCCTATTTGCATTCATCTCCCAAGCTCCACCTACAGCCCCATGCCACCTCTGTCTAAGTTCAGAGTTCTTATGTGAAGCAAATAATGGAAATTTTAGTTCAGGAGCTGAACCAAAAACTCTGGAGAAATATCCAGTTTGAGTCAAACTGAAAGAAAAAAAATCTATTTCCCCCACCCAGAAATTAAAAAGCAAATAAAAAAACATTTTGAGTTGACACAAAATGAAGGTTTTGTTTTATTCGTTTCAAGTCACACAAAACATTTTGGTCGACTCATTTTTCCCCTACTTGATTCAGCTGTTCTCTTCCCTTTTTTTAATGGCCACATTTGAAATTGAAAGACAATTTTAAATCGAAAAGTAGAAGCAAAATGTTTTTACTCTTTAGTTTAGAATTTGTTTCCCCAACTGAAACTATTCATTTTATTCGATGTGAACTCAACAAATAGGGGTCTGAAAATGCATTTTTCAGTGAAAAAACAGTTAATTGAAAACATTTCTCCCAGATCGACTTGATCACTCCCTTTGCTTCACCGTTGAACACCCTACCTCCCCACCATCTACCTTATGTTCTCCCATTGTCATCTTCATGCCATCTTCCAAGATGCCCCATCCATGCAGAGTTCTCACTGTGTTCCAGAAAGCCCATGTGATCCCCTAACGCATCTGCAATTTCTCCTGTTGGTTCCCACTGCATCTTAGTCCGTTAGTACCTCCCAGAATGTGTAAACCACCACATGGGGGTCTTAAACCCCATCCAAAATATAAGAGAAATGCTGGTCATGTCTAGGACTGTGTGGAAGCTGTATTTCCCATTTAGAGGGAAATTCCACAATTCTGAAATTTGTTTCTCTTCTGAATTGGAATGAAAACAAAACAAAAACAAAATTAAAATTTCATGAAAAAAAAATTTCAAAACAATTTTGGTTTGGGTCAATCAAAAAAGTTTCATTTTGATTTTGGCTTTTTATTTCATGTTAATTTATTATTTATAAAACTGAAAATAAAATAAATTTTGAAGCAAAATACCATCTTGAACCTAAAAATTGAAAGGCTTTATTTGGGTATTTTTTTTGAAATTTTATTTGTCAAAACTGACACATTCTCCTGGAAAGTTTTGATTTTGTTAGAACGTTTTTGACCAGCTCTAGTCAAACCTAAAAGTCAATAGAGAGATGGCTGGTGAGTTTCTTTTTTAAATTATTTTTTCATGCTGCTGGAATTTCAGTGTGTTATTAATTATGTTTGCTTCCCAGATGCTTGAATAGACATAACTTTATATTGCAATGTTAATATTGCTAAATCTAAATAAGTAAACAAGATAATCAATGAAGTGTGTCTCCACCTAAAAAGATATACTAAACTAGGAGGGAGGAAAAAGAAAACAAGACCGAGGCAGGTCTACACTGCCACCGGCGGTCGACAGGAGATACTCAAGGTACATAATGTAGCTTGCGTATCTCCCATCAACATACTTACGCTGACATACTGTTTCGTCTTCATGGCTCTGCGTCGATGGGAGATGCCCTCCTGTCGACAGTGTAGACATCCCCTGAGTTTGATTTTTTTTCAAAAAAAAGTTTTGCATGAAAGTTAACCTTTTTTCAAATCAAAATGTATTGTCAGCAGTAGATGTTACCTGAATTTTCCATGTTTTGTGAAAATTTCTGCCATAGATTTTACTGAATTTTTAGCAAAAATGCTATGGATTTGTTTCACTTACTCTTTTCTTACCAAAAATCAAGATTTTGCTAAAAAATATAAAATTAAAACTATGTTTTGACAAAATTACTAGGGAGAAAAAACGGGAAAAAACAGCAGAAAATGTCATGCAATATGGAAAAGGGGCCTATTAACAACCCTGACAAACAAAAAAAAAGGATTTAAAAATTTTCACTTTTTTGTTTTTTCATTTTCAACAGCTCTGAAGATGACCTCGGCATCTCTGCTGCCTTGAGGAGTTGCATGTAGATGAAATAAAAGACAGCCTTCTTTACACTGAGAATACCTGGATTTTGATTGCTTGTTTTTACCTGGAGCGTATTCAGTTACTTTGGAAAATCTTCGCTCATCCACTGCAGCATATATGGGGTAGGGGTTACTTCCGTTCTCAGAAGCACCCCCTCTGTTCGGACAAGTGTCCCTCGTCCAGCTGTGAAGACAAGATTTAGAGGTTCAGACAAACACACTCCTAATTTTAAACTATTATTTTAACATTGTCTATATCCCTGCCCTGACAGCTTGGTCCAAGCCAGAGCTTAGGGAGCCAACACATTACCACATGCTGAGATGATAGTTAGATAGATGTCGAGTCTGCTCTGTGACATCTGGGTCCAGCCTGTATGGGAAACCGAAACCCACAGCACCAACTCTCAGAGCCTGGGTCGATTGTCTGGGGCTCATGGGGCTTGGGTGGTGGGATTAAAAACAGCCATGGGGACATTCTCATTTGGGCTAGCGCCCAGGGTCTGAGACCCTCCCCTGGCCCCAGGTTTCAGGTTTCAGGCACCATCCCAAGTGAAAACACCTACATTACTATTTTTAGCCCAGAAGCCTGAACCCCATTAGCCGAAGTCAATTGACCCAAGTTCTGAGACTCAGCACCGCAGGTTTTTCTTTGCAGTGTAAATGTATCCTTTCAGCCCAGGTTTACAGTGCGGTGTGGACTCTCCAGCACAGGCTGGGACATTCCAGGTACAGCAACCTGGGTCCCACCAACCCAGATTTACAGTGCAGTGTAGACACACCTTATGTGACATGGAGCAAGTCAAGCAGGGCATTTTTAAAGGTATTTAGGCACCGAGTGAGATTTTCAAAAGTATCGAGGCACGTAAATCCCATTGAAATCAATGGGTGCCTAGTGCCTACATGTTCATCCCATGAAGTGATACCTTTCAAAATCTGGCCCTCAGTCGTTCTGTGCCTCAGTTTCCCCTCTGTACACGTCCCCAGCTCCCAGAGCTGTTGTGAGGCTAAATACACTAAAAGATCATGAAGGGCCCAGATCCTATGGTGATGGCGGCCAGACAAGTGCCTTAGATCATTCTAGAAGGGAAAGTTTTTCACCCACTTCATGTAACATTCCATAGACAATGGTGTAGGCCCAGAACTCCGTCAGGGAATAGTTTTCATCCTTAGCTGCCCCGAGCAGGTCTGAGGTTTTAAAAGAATCTGTGAAAAAAATTCAACATAAATGAAAAAAACAGTTTTCTTCTTTTTTTTCCCCCAGAAAACAAAATACACTTCCCAACCTGTTTTACCCATCTTTTATATTTAAACATGTATTTAAGTTCATCCCAATTCAGTATAGCACTGAAACTTGCACTTAATTTTAACCATTCACTTAAATCCCTTTGGCTTCAGTTTGTTTTATTCTAAAAGCCTTGAAAAAAAAAACCCAGAAAACAAAATAACCCACAACTTTTTGATGCACACATTTTCACCAGCTTTGCACAAGTAACTGTTACGACTGCCAATGTCCTGTATGTGCCTCTATAATTCCATAAGACATTGAAGGACTCCTACCAGGTTACAGGGAATCCCATGGCTCTCAAGGCATTTCTTCACCCACACCTTTCTGTTGCTTGTACCTAATTTTTCCCCCTCTGAGAGCTCATGGGAAATTCGGACTTTACCTTCACCCTAAGGGAAAAAATGGCAAGAGTATGTATCAGCTCTCAAAAATCTGTCAGGGATGGGGCAATGTACAGAGATGCAGAAAATCCATTAAAGCATGTTCTGGGTGGAACCCAAAGCCAATTTAGAGAGATTTTCACACAACTCTCCTACGCTGAAACAACAGGTGGGGAAACTCTGTGAGGAGAAAGAGACAAAGTGGGTGAGGGGATATCTTTTATTGGACCAACTTCTGATGGTGAGAGAGACAAGCTTTTGGGCTGCACAGAACTGTTCTTTAGGTCTGGGAAAGATACTCAGAGTGTCACAGCTAAATACAACGTGGACCAGATTGTTAAGCGTAAGGAGTCAACATGTGTTGCAAGAAATCATTCAAAATCTCATATCCTGGGACCAACATGGCTATAACTACATGGCAAACTCCTGGACATTTCTCAACACTTCCCATGCTTTTCTCCCCCAGCACTGTGGATGCTGATTAGACCCATTGACTGTAGTAGGAACACATGAAAAAATAGATTTCTCATATGTCATCTGAACTAGGTAATGCCTTCCCCCGCCCCCCAAAAAATGATCAAACTTGGCAGTGGCCGTGCTAGAGACAGGTCCCCAAATTGGGCAAAAAGTCATGCTTGTGTCCAAAACTTAAGACCATGGTGGGCTCAGTTTCTGACCATTTGACTATATGCTTCTATAGCTCTCCACTCAAAGCTGTTTTGCTTCCAGCTGCAGCTTTTACTCTCCCCAGCTCTTGAATTGGGGAACTCAAGAGTTGGGGTGGCCGTGATGCCACACTGCTCTTTCTTCAGCTGCTGTGGGCACTGCAACTGTCCTCCCCTAGCCACTTGCAGTACCTCTGGATCATAGACAGAAACTAGAAAGATAGAAGATAGATAAATACAAGATAGATAGAAAACAGAAGACACAGAGATAGAAGAGAGAGAGAGGATAGAACAGAAGAATGGCCATACTGGGTCAAATCAATGATCCACCCAGCCCATTATTCTGTCTTCCAACAGTCACCAATGCCAGGTGATACAGATGGAAGGAACAGAACAGGTAATCATTACGTGATCCATCCTGTTGCCCATTCCCAGCTTCTGGAAAACAACAATCCCTGCCTATCCCAGCTAAGAAAGAAAAAGGCTATGTTCAGACTGGCGGTGGCAAATTCGCCGCCGCCGGATCGAAGTTTCATGATCTATTGAGTGATCAGTGAGAACCGCACAATCAATGAGGGAGTTGACTGATTAAGTCCAGCCCCTCAACTAGCGTAGCGCTGAGCTGTTGGGAACACTTTTCCCGTCGGCTCAGTGAATGTGAACCCCGCGCAGAAGCAGTCGACAGGAGTTACACAAACTACTCTGTAGGAAAACACTTGGAGCACATCTATAACCTTTTGATAAAGTGATTGACACAGACAAACAAAATAAAGTATCTTTTTATTAATGCAATTAATAATCCCTACTACAAAGTAATCTAAAAAAAATCAGACAGCTAAACTAAGCTAAAAAGTATCTAAACCGCAAGAGCGCACAGTCTAAATTATTCTAAGTGGTGCCCTTCGGTGCAGATGGCCAGCCGGTAAAAAATTGCTGACAGCAGTTCTTAACTTTATGCTATACTATCATTAAACACTGGCAGGCTTAGTCTATCCATTGGCTTTGCCATATTATTTGCTTGTTGCTGCCTGCTGCTTCTTCCTAGTCAGCTCTGCTCCTCTGTCTGCAGTCAGGTCTCCTAGCAGCTTTTAGCTTGTTTCCAGCAGCTCTTCTCTCTGGCTCTGGACTGTTTCTTCTGCCTGCCAACTGTCCATCTTTTATACTGTCCTAGCCATCAGTTCTTTTACACTATCTATTCTTAACCTTAGATTGCACATGCCCATTGTCAGGCATTACTCATCCTGGGAGGCTGCCAACATTTCTCACTGCAGTTGTTGACTACAGGGCTACAACCCTCCCTACAAATCCTTGGCTTTTTGCTAATGACCTTTAGTCACACCGAGAATCTTCTCCTGGGCATGCTCCACACAGAAACATTTGGTGGCTGTACCTCATTCTATGCTCAGCTCTGGTCATGTGACCTATATTGGCCTATGGTAAGTGATCTGCAACTCACAAGCAGAAGTGACTCCTGCTTATTGAAGAAGGAAGCCAGGGTCATAAAACTGAGGTTAAGAATACAAAATAGAGCCCAGGGAATTTCTCCAGTATTGACACCCCTCCCCCCCCCCCCGGCCGGGAGAGCTGCTGAATCTCTGTATATATTGCATGGTGCAGATGCTGAGTCGGCCTGTTATGATATCTGTTTTATAATGTGTACTAAAGTGTTCTCTGATGACAACTCAGCATGGCCTGCAAGACCTAGCTAATGGCAGACCATTAAATGCCATTCTTGTGATGCTGTTCATGTAAGGCAGGATGATGGCATGGGCAGAGAAACACTTGGCAAGGCGTCCATCAGACTCTAAGAATATCGTTAAGGACGTGAGTCTGACTATTTGTATAACTCGGCCATAGGTGTTTGCGGGATATATGCTTGGTAATCACAACCTTGCTTGTAATTTTGATAAAACTCAAAAAACAGACTGACCGTTGTACTTGTGAATATATGTGTGGTCACCGTCCTTGCTTTTCATGTATTCCCAGAGGCTCTAAATCTGAAGCAAGTAGCAGAGGTGATTTTCACTCTGTTAAGCTTGAAATTGTAGCCACCAGAGCCAAACCCATGGTGGTGTAATACAATATTACTGAATTCACTTTAAATAAACTAGAAGGCTACAAAATTGGCTATTATCTTTGAAAGCCCATGGCAATTGGGGGAGGTCCCTGATGACTGGAAAAAAGCAAACATAGTGCCCATCGCCAAGAAAGGGAGGAAAGAGGATCTGGGGAACTACAGACCGGTCAGCCTCACCTCAATCCCTGGAAAAATCATGGAACAGGTCCTTAAGGAATCCATTTTAAGGCACTTGGAAGAGAGGAAGGTGATCAGGAACAGTCAACACGGATTCACCAAGGGAAAGTCATGCCTGACCAACCTGATTGCTTTCTATGAAGAGGTGACTGGCTCTGTGTAAGTGGGGAAAGCGGTCGACGTGATAAACCTTGACTTTAGCAAAGCTTTTGATACTGTCTCTCACAGTATTCTTATCAGCAAGTTAAAGAAGTATGGGTCGGATGAATGGACTATAAAATGGATAGAGAACTGGCTAGAGCATAGGGCTCAACGAGTAGTGATCAATGGCTCCGTGTCTAGCTGGCAACTGGTCACAAGCAGAGTTCCCCAGCGGTCGGTCCTAGGGCCGGTTTTGTTCAACATCTTCATTAATGATCTGGAGGATGGGGTAGATTGCACCCTCAGCAAGTTTGCGGATGACACTAAGCTAGGGGGAGTGGTAGATACCCTGGAAGTTAGGGATAGGATACAGAAGGAGCTAAACAAACTGGAGGATTGGGCCAAAAGAAATCTGATGAGGTTCAACAAAGACAAGTGCAGAGTCCTGCACCTAGGACGGAAGAATCCTATGCACAGCTATAGACTGGGGACCGACGGCCTAGGCAGCAGTTATGCAGAAAAGGACCTGGGGGTAACAGTGGATAAAAAGCTGGATATGAGTCAGCAGTGTGCCCTGGTTGTCAAGAAGGCTAATGGCATATTGGGCTGCATTAGGAGGGGCATTGCCAGCAGGACGCGGGAAGTGATTATTCCCCTCTATTCGGCATTGGTGAGGCCGCATTTGGAGTATTGTGTCCAGTTTTGGACCCCCCACTACAACAAGGATGTGGACAAGTTGGAGAGAGTCCAGCAAAGGGCAACAAAAATGATTAGGGGGCTGGAGCACAGGATTTATGAGGAGAGGCTGAGGAAACTGGGCTTGTTTAGTCTGCAAAAGAGAAGAATGAGGGGGGATTTGATAGCAGCCTTTAACTACCTGAAAGGGGGTTCCAGGGAGGATGGGGCTAGGCTATTCTCAGTGGTGGCAGATGACAGAACAAGGAGAAACGGTCTCAAGTTGCAGGGGAGGAGGTCTAGGATGGACATTAGGAAAAAGTTTTTCACTAGGAGGGTGTTGAAGCACTTGAATGGGTTACCTAGGGAGGTGGTGGAATCTCCATCTTTAGAGGTTTTTAAGCTGAGGCTTGACAAAGCCCTGGCTGGGATGATATAGCTGAGGTTAGTCCTGCGTTGAGCAGGGGGTTGGACTAGATGACCTCCTGAGGTCCCTTCCAACTCTAATATTCTATGATTCTATGACTCCTTGGACTTTGGAGGGATTCTCCTGCTGGATTGCCTGACACTTGGTGTCAGCATCCTGACAAGGGCAGCAGGGCCCAACCTGAGACAAGGCGTAACAGAGGTGTCGTATGCAGGTTCCAGGCCAGGGTCGATACCTAGGGGCCAGAGTCCTGGTCAGGAAGTGAGGTCACAGCCAGGAGCAGGAATGGTCATGGCAGCTAGAGGAGACCCGCACTGTGCCTTGTCCCCTTTCTGGAATTCCCCTTGGGTTGATATAGGGCAGGGAGCCAATCAAGAGCCATGAGGCTGCTGCCTGTCAGACCCCTTGAGGCGGGACTTCCCATGGTTTGTGTCTGAAGCAGGTCATGGGCATGGAGAGCGACCTGGTTCTAGATGCCGCTGGGGGGCAGCAAGGAGGTGTCTGGAGACCTGCCAGGCCTTAAACTTGGTCATTAGTGGGATGAACCTGTGTGGCTCCCTCCCTGTCGATTATTACTGGGGTTAACCTGAGGTACCTGCTGCCATTAGAGGGTTTCTCCTGCAGGTCATGAGTGGGGTTAACCCGGGGGACTACCTGACAAAGGGCTATCGGTGTTGCTAACCTGCATAATTCCGTGCCACTGAGCTATTAGCGTGGCTCAGTGGAGGAGGTCCCGGCTGTGGGATGTAGCTGGGGACACCCTGCTACTGGTTTACAAGTGGAATTAACTCCTGGGATCCCCTGCCTCAAGATGGGGCTATACGGCCTTTACCTGTCAAAAAGTGGAGAGTTTAGTGCCCTTGGGGAGTGGTGTGACAGGTGCTGCAATGATAATACAAACTCCCTGCTATTAGTTTATTATTGGGGTTAACCTGTGGGACTACCTGCCACATGATAGTACTCGGATTGGACAGCACTCAGCCTGTTTATATTGGGGTTAAGCTGTACATCTGTCCTCCACATAGAGGCTCACTCCTAGGGCTGGGAGGGCTGCAGGGGCTGAACCCCAGCCTCCTTCCCTGCATTTTTGTCCCCTCTCCAGCCCAAGCCACGCTCAAGGCGGATGGACCTGGCCGATGTGCTGGACCTTCTGGACGTCATGTTGGAGGAGATGAGGGAGGAGCTACAGTGCTTGGGGAGGCGGGGACCTGCCTAGCATCACTAGGGACCCCTGAGCCAGTCAGGACCCCAAGCTGGCAGCGGCTGGACTGACTGCAATAAAGAGCCTTGGGAGCTGGACCCTTGTCTCTGAGTCCTTGGGATTGGGGATTCACCCTCATGCTCCAAGGGGTCAGGAAGAAAAGGCTGCATTCCTCTAACGGGCCTAATCCAGGGCAGCAGTGAGGGGCGGCTGTTAGCTGGGCTATATCCTCTGACCCTCCTGAGTCAGCCAGTCGCCACCGTGGAACTGGATGGAAGCCGGTGCCCCCTAGAGAGGAAAGGCCCCCTATCCCGTTCCCTGCTCCCCTGAGCCAGTCAGTCCCCTGCCCTGGAGCTGGAGCCGTACAGTGTCCTGGAGAAGGGAAAGTCCCCCTGTCTTATTCCTAGAAAAGCCGATTCAACTGTAATCAAAGTGCAAGGATTTAAAGACACAGGACACTGTTTTCTAACCCACAAACTGGGTTTTCCATCCCTTTAGGATTCTCATTTATGAACATGAAACAAACTGAACAGAAAAAAACAACGCCCCATGTGACAAAACTTTTGTGTCTCTTTGCTGTGGAATAGTGTTCCTTTCCATCGTCAAACCTGGCTCTTCCACACAGGGCAAATGACACCCAGCGGGTGTCTCACTAAAAGCAATCTGCAGAACTGCCTGCCACAGGGTAACGACAGCATGGGGCTGTTGAAAATGTCCTTTGCCAAGCTGTCAGCTGGGTTCACCTGTAGAACTCCCTGCCACAAGATGTTGCTGAGGTTTAACCCCATAGTACGGCGAACCAGCAGGACTCCCTGTTTCAGGAGCATGGCAGCAGGGTTAAAGTGAAGAACTGAAAAGATATTATGACAGGGATTTAATCCCAAAGACAAGCAATCAAGTGGTAACCTGTGAGACTCCCTGCCACAGGACATATGACTGGGTTTAACCCATAGAAAACTCCCAAAGGCAGGCTGCTGGTCTGAAAGACTCCTTGCCACATGATCTTGGGAGCCTGAAGGTGGAAAGTGACCTGATATTTAACTGGGCTGTAAACCTTGGACAGAGCTAGTGGGCAGGGAAATAGGCAGGATAACCTGCTGAACTCCCTGGCACAGGATATAAGGCTGCCTTTTAGCCTGTGGAAAACTGCCTGAGGAGGCAATTAGGAGTTAACCAGTGGAATTCCCTGCTACATGATATGGCTTGGGAAAAACTTGTGGAAAAACTCCTGAGGTAGGTCATGAGGAGGAGAAATAGCCTTTAGTACTCCCCGCCATGTTACGAGCAGCACCGACCTTTGGAAGTGCCCATCCCTGGCGAAAGGGGGTGTGAGAATGAAAGTGCTGGTGTCCCTGCAGCCCCTTGGGGGAAGAAGGCCCCTAGCATGACAGACTCAAGTCCATGGGGAAGTGCTGGGGGTTCAGTGCCCCCCAGGAGCTCCCCCAGTGGGTCTGGGCAGCTGTGCAGGCTGAGCAGGGTGCTAGCAGCCTCCTGAGTGACCACCCGGCAGTACTCCAGTTCCACGGCTGACGGGAGGAGCTGGGTTCCGGGCAAGTCCTCCCTGAGGCTGCAGGCCAGCTCCTCGTACGGCAGCTCCAGCAGGGCACCGACTGCGTCGTGCTCTGCCTGCGAGAGCCACTTCATGCCATGGGGGGGCGGGGAATGGGGCAGCGGGTGGGGAGGAGGAGAGGCCTCGCGGACTGACATGATGGGGGCAGGGGTGCTGAGACAGAGATTCTGACAGACCTGGAGGAAGCAGACAAGAGAGAGGTTACTTATCTGGGCGAGGGGGGACAGTTACCTGCAGAACTCCCTGCCACATGATATTGTGGGGCGAGTTAAAGATAGACACTCTTGGGGCAAGCCTGAGGGTTAGCCTGTGAGCAGCAGGCCACACAACATGACTGAGGTTTCAACCACACAACACTCTTGGGAAAGGAAGCTAGTAGTATGGTTAACCTGTGGAACTCCCTGCCACATTACTAGTAATGGAATTTAAGCCACGGGAGCCACTTGAGCAGTCTCCTATTAAGTTGCAGAAGTGCCTGCTGTATGATATTAACCTGTGGAACTCATTGCAGCAGGGGAGGACTACAGAACAGCCACCTGCTGTTATTGGGATTTAACCCTGTGTAATCCCCTGGGGCAGGATAACATTTAGGAGGGCGGAGGGATTTCCTGCCCGGCCTGGGCAGAGGCAGACATGCCCTTTTCACTCCCCTCACTCTGAAGGCTGGGTCCGGAGCTGTGTCACAAGGCTGTGTGAGCTGGGTACACGCTGAGAAAAGCCCTGGGTGGGGGGACTCAGGCTGGTGCAGAGAGGGGCTGAGAGCTCGCAGGCCCCCAGCCCGGCTCTCTCTCTCCTTCCCCTCTCCACCTCTGGACTTTGTGTACCCAGCTGCAGCTGGGCTGAATCTCGCCCCGGGGGGCCCAGCCGAGGGACACCCCGTCTCTCTCTCGCTCTATCCGGGGGAGGGGGGGGGTCTCTCGCAGGGTCAGGGTCACCCTCCACTGACGGAAGAGGTGCCTGGAGGTTGCGGAGAGTCTCGCTTGCTCAAGTGGGGATGGCTCCATCCAAGGCAGAGTCGCGCCTGCCGACGTCCTCCGCAATCGCGGGGTCTGTCCGCCAGCTACCTCGTCCCTGGAGCTCGGGGTGCCCCTCTGCCCCACACGGAGGGAGCCCTCCTTGCTCATTGTACAACAGGGGGGTCACCTAGCCTCCTGTACAACAAGAGCAAGAGCCTTGTGTCCGGCAAGTGTAAATGGGAGTGGTTCCCCCTGGGCTTTGTCTGTGGGTCTGTGAGCCCAGGAGGGGGCTGCCCTCACTCCCAGGCTGGGGTGGCCGCATGGCCGGAGTGAGACTGCTGTTAGCCCTGCCCCGGGGGGCAGAGAGGGAAGTCTAAGTCAAATCTGTGGTTTCAAATGCAACATTCCCTTTTTCATGTGTTTTTTTTAACAAATACTATTTTTATTTTACATGTTAAATTGTTTTCATTTCTATTTTAACTATTTCTATTTTACTTTCTATTTTATTTTCTGCTGTTTTATACCATTTCCCTTTTAGTTTCTCTGATGTTATTTTATAGTAATTTAACCTTATTTTATTTTTATTATTATTAAATTATTTTAATGTGTGTTTTATTTTGTTTTATTTTATTTTATCATTTCAATTGATTTTCAAAATGGAATTTCCCTAAAATAGACATGATACTGTGGATGCAATTTGCTGATGGAAAAATGTTCTTTTGGGGGGAAAAATGCCCAGCTCAGAGTCTTATGGACCTGATATTAGTAGAAATCAGGATGCTGGAAGACCATTTACTGCAGCCCCCCACCCCTACATTCTTGGTCTTTGATTGGACTTTGTATTTAGCTGTGATACTCTGGATACATTTCCCAGACTTGAAGAAGAGCTCTGTGTAAGATCACAAACTCATCTTTCTCACCAACAGAAGGTTGGTCCAATAAAATATAGAAGCTCACACACCTTGTCTTTCTGACGGCCTGGGACTTGACCATCACCGCAACAGTACTGTAGACATTGGTTTAATTTAACAGCTCACAGAAATACTAGGATTCAGGTTCCAGTCTTGCAACCTGTGATTTTAGTGAGTAACTCATCTGGATAAAGATACCCATTTGTCCTTGCAGGAACAAGGCTCAAATTTGGGGAGCGGGGTGGGGGGAGGGGGAAATGTTAGGCAACATTTCTTTATTAAGGGGCATGCAATGAATAACACGTCATTAGTAAATCAAGACCACATGATGGTTAGTGACCTGTTATAGACAGCAGCTCAAACTGGTCACTAAAGCTTCACAGTGGGAAGTTTCTCTGTCGAAAATAGGAAGACTCATCAAAATCATTAGGAATGTGTCAACTTCAACCACATTTTGTTTTCAAAAAGAAAAACATTGAAACAAAAGGTTTCAGCATTGCTGGCCTTATTGGACAGGAATGTTCTAATTTGTCATTGGAAAACAATTTTGGTTTGGATTTTTTTGTTACATTGTTTTAAAAAAAATGAAAACTTGATGTTAAAATGTTTATTTTGTTTAAGTTTTTTCTTTTTTTACGTTATTTTCTATTTATAATTTCATTTGTATCTTTTATATGATTTTCATTTCCTTTTATATGATATTTAACATTATTTTGTTTATATTTTTATTTTATGTCATACTATAGTATACAATAACAGAAATACTATAAAACAAAAAAATTAAAAGAGAGCTTGAAAAAACAGTTTCTGAAAACCTTCTCCTGATTGTTCTTTTCCACGTGCTTTGCCAATGCTCCAAGTGCACGGGGTCACCACCTTGCAGATGATACAGAGAGCTTGCAGATACTGATGGAAGACTAGGGTTGGGAGGTATCTAGTCCAACCCCTGCTCAAAGCAGGACCAACTCAACTGCTTGATCTGCAAAGTGCTGCTCATTTATCAATTACAGACCCACAGAAATAAGTGATGGTTAAGACCTCTTTGAGTGTCTGGCCCATCCCCTGTGAGGCAGTGGAAGGATTGCTCCCTACAGTATCCTCCGATGCTCTGCCCTCTCCAATTTTAAACGCCAGCCACCTTGATCACGTAGCTTTGGCAGGTTTCCCAGTGGGCACTGTTAAAACGCTAGTGGTATTCCACCGGAGCCAGAGAGTTTTGCTTTCGTTGTCTAAACGGCCAGGAAGAACGTTGACATAAAGGCTTTCGGAAGAGCCTCAAAAGGGGTTTAAAACAACATTCAGAGAGGGCTGGATTGGATACTGGGGTGATTGAAGGGCCTGGTATCAGTATCGGGACATTTTGTAACATGCAGAGCAGTGATTGGTTTCAGGCAGAGGATTCTTACACAAGGCTCAGTAATAAGAGAGATCCAGCAAGTGACAGTTGAGGATGGCAGTTGGAAGGGGGGATTCCCTCCTCCTGGATCCTAGCCCCCCCCCATCCATGTTGACGTTCTCACTCCGAAGGTAACCCCCCCTTCCCTGGCACATAACTCCCTGCCCTGCCCTTCTCATTAGCATAAATGGTGATGCTAATTAGCATAAAAGGTTAGGCTAATTAGCATAGAAGGTGTGGCTAATTAGCATATGAAGCAATGGATTGGTTTAAGAGTATTTTTACATCAGAACCTAATTAATACGGCAGTCCTGTGCTGTTGGTGATCAAACACTCCAATAGACCAGCTAACGGCGCATAGTTCTGATACAAGAGATTTCATTGTTAGCATTGCTGTGGCACTGAAGATCCACATTGACTCTGAAACTTCTTCCAGGGTCTGGGAAAGGAACTATTTGCAGTTTTCTAATTTCAGGTTCCTGGACTTCAATGCTTCCGTACTCTGGGCTTTTCCAAGAAGCATAAGGGAGTTAGGTGCCAAGCTCTCACAGCAATTCAGTGGCAGTTGACTGTGTGTGTTGTGTACATTACCCTGCTCTGAAAATTCCAGCCAAAATGTGTAAAGCCCCTTGTTCTATCTGCATTTTATCTGAGCAACGGTTTTCAAAAACACTGACGTGAATATCCAAAGTGACTTAAGTGCCGGAGTCCTGTCGACTTTCAGTGAGACTCAGTTACTAAAGCTCAGCAGCAGAAGATTCTTTTGAGAAATGGACTTAGGCACCTAAATCACTTTGACACCTTTTCAAACATTACCAAACTGATTATCTGATGTTGGGTCTTCAGAGCAGCAGGAGGTTCTTTTTGGGAAAGTGCAAGCTCAGCTACCTATGCTGAGACTTTCAAATCTGCCTCAGGGAATTGAATGGCAACTCAGTGTCTAAATCACTTAGGCTGTTGTGAAAATATCAGCTGTAAACTTTCTTCATAGAACTAGTGAGTTATTTCTTCACAATCAAAATAACATTCACCCAGTAAACAGATTTGTTTTAGGATGAAATATTTTTTTCTCTCCACGACTTTTCCTTTGAGACTACAAGTTTGACTCTACCGACAGGGTCTTAAAAGAAACCAGAACTTTCCCTTGCCTGTTACATTCTATTAGCAGATGTGCCTCAGGAGACAGCCCCTTCCCGCAGAAGGATAGATAATAAGCAGAAAAGACGTTCCCCGTTTGGCGCAGAGTGTGATGCACAGGGCATGTTACCAGATATAACAGAGCCAGGGGAGCACATCTGGGTTACGTCATTCTATTTACTGGGAACAGGGGACTGCGGTGGGGAGAGACAATGGACTGAATAACCAAGATCCTGATCCCTGAAATGCTGAGTGAGGAGGTGACATCCGACTCCAGATGCTCAGAGACCCACCTTAGAGGTCAATCTATCTTTTCCCTCCCTGGTCCTTTGTCTTCAGGTTTTTGAAGGCATGTAAGTTTGCTAGGTAACTAATCCCGTGGCAATCCAAGGGCAATGGGGCAATGATCTCTCTCAACTCCCAACCCAAAGCAAAATGAGTGAATTTGAAAAAGACAACAGCTGCCAGGTCACTGCTCTCCTAGCTTCCTTGCTGGCTCCATCACCATGGTATCTGGGCACCTCTCTGTCTTGCATGGATCTATCCTACCACCATCCTGGTGCGGGGCTGTTCTCCCTGCTTTACAGATGCGGGACTGGCACACAGAGGGACAGACAGACGGAGGTATTTCAGCTTCTAAAGACACTGACACACCAGCTGGGATTTGAAATTGATGGGCGTTAGTCTCTGACCCTACTCAGGCACCCTTGCGCCTTTTTAGGTACCTACCAGTCCTTGAAAATCTGGCCTCAAGGTCACACCAGTAACTTTCAGAGGGTCAGGGAGATGAGGTGGGTGAAGCGGAGCTGACATTTGCTGCGTTGCTGAGTGTGAAGGGAGGAGACATTGGCTATGAGGAGGTTTGGCTGAATTGGGGCTGCAGTTTTGATAACTAATATTGACTTGGGGTGGGGGGGTTCAATTATGAACTATTATAATTTTTACTCCCTGCCTGGCAGCGAAGCTGGTGGTACCATCCCTGCAGGGCAAGGTGCAGTGGAGGCTGCACTAATGCCGACTGTTACTGATATTTTTTGGTGGTGGTTTCGGTGTTTCAGCTGATATCAAAGTTTACCAGCGTCTATTGATTGAAACTGAATCCTGCCAAACCGAGCTCTCAGTTTCACAGAAGGCTCCAGGTGTTAGCTGCCCAAATGCCATTGAAACCGGAAGGTCCCTTTCTTGATATGAGTGGAAATTTTATCTTAGACTTGAAAGAGAGAAGGCTCAGACTGCACAGAGTTATTCCTGAAGTGTAACATTAACTCCGCATGACTCTGTATGGGACCACGTCCTTGACAAAGCCCTGGCTGGGATGGTTTCGTTGGCTTGGTCCTACTGTCAGCAGGGGGTTGGACTAGTTGACCTCCTGATGTCCCTTCCTACCTTCATCTTCTATGCTTCTCTGCTTATTTAGCAGTTAATAAGGATTAGTAATGGCAGACAAGACGCCCACAACAGAGAATTGATATGTTTCTAGTCAAAGATAAAGAAGAAAGTGGAGAGCTGATAAAAAATTTGACCAGCATTTCTTATGGGAAAAATGTTTTGTAGATTGAGATGAAAAAGTTCCATGAGAACATAACAATGTCTACAAAAATGTATTTAGGAAAAGAGTTATTGTATATGGTTTTATGGAATTAAATTAATAGAAATGTAACTATAAAATACAGTGCAATCTAAAAAAAAATAACCTAGGAATAAAATTAAAATATATAAATACATTTTTAAAAGGTCATATTGGGAATGAAACCCAACATTTGAAATCATGAAATTGTGGATGAAATGGAAATTTCGGTTACGCACCACTTTCATTCGATGAAAATAGCACATTTTGTTCAAATTTCAAACTGAATTTTTTTTTTGCAAAACAGGATACGTTTCTAGCCATAAGGATGCTTTCTAGCTGGAGTTTTAGTTTGTGTTCATTTTTAGTGAAGGCTGAGTCTCTATGTAGAGTGTCACACACAGGACAACGAAATATTGTCCTAGAGAAGGACAGGGATTTATTAGATAAAAATGTTCAAATGGCTTTAATAAAGTTAGCTGGCCCATGTCTACTGCAGTTCACTTAGAGTTGGCTGCCCAGCCATTGCATATCTGAGCCTTAGTTGCTTGGTTTGTTTCTTTATTGAGGCTTGCTGTAAAATATAAAATCCTGACCCATTTCACCACAAGAACTCTAATCTGTAAAGGACATGGTTCTGCTTTAATGCACCAGGACGCTAAAGATCAATTTGAACCAACCTCTGTGTTTCTCTACTCTTGTACCTGAGTCCCATCATGTAGGCTTTGAATGCGTTGGTGCCCACTATCAAGTTACAACTTGTGTTTGCAGAGAAACTGACTTTTGTGGAACCTGTAGTTGGCCCAGGTAGGAAATCTGTTCCAGAGACCAAGAGATGGCATTTCCCTTCTCCTGATTTCCATATTTCATGCAGCTATTGTTCTGGTAGCCAGCAGAGAGAGAGACAATGAAAACAATGCTGACATATTATAGAGTGAATGTAGTTTTTTATGTCACAAAGTTAATTTCTTTCCTGTAGACACACCCCATGGGGAATCCAGAACAGAAAAATGAAACTTTCAATACAGAATTCATCCTCCTGGGATTCGGGACCCTTCCTGAACTGCAAATCCTTCTCTTCCTGTTGTTTCTAGTGATCTACATCGCAACCATGGCTGGGAACATCCTCATCATGGTGCTAGTTGTGACTGATCAGCATCTTCACACCCCCATGTACTTCTTCCTGGGGAACTTGTCCTGCTTAGAGGCTTGCTACACCTCCACCATCCTGCCCAGGCTGCTGGCCAGTCTCCTGACTGGGGATAGAACCGTTTCTGTTAGTGGTTGCTTTATACAATTTTATTTTTTTGGTTCTCTGGCAGCTACAGAATGCCTGCTCCTATCGGTGATGTCTTATGATCTGTATTTAGCCATAGTCAAACCACTTCACTATGCAGCCCGTATGACTGACAGATCTTGTCTCCAGCTCGCAGGTGGCTCTTGGGCAAATGGCTTCCTAGCTAGTAGCATAGTAACAGTGTCGATATCACAGTTAAGTTTCTGTGGCCTCAATAGCATTGACCATTTCTTTTGCGATTTTATTCCCCTTGTAAAACTCTCTTGCAATGATACTCAGCTGCTAGAAATAATGGCCTTCATACTCTCTTTGATTATATCACTGGTCCCATTCCTACTGACCATGATGTCCTACATCTGCGTTATCACCACCATCCTGAGAATCCCTTCCACCATGGGGAGGCAAAAGGCCTTTTCCACTTGCTCCTCCCACCTCATCGTGGTGTCCATTTATTATGGGACTCTGGTAATTGCCTACATGTTCCCCACAGACAACACACTGAGGGACTTCAAGAAAGTTCTCTCTGTCATCTACACGGTCCTGACTCCCCTGGTTAATCCCCTCATCTACACCCTGAGAAACAAAGAGGTCAAGGAAGCCTTGAGGAAAGCTTGCATGAAATGCATGTTAGGACAAGGGTAGCCGACCAGGTGCCTTAAGTTAAAATAAAATAGATATGCCAGAGGCTGGTTAAGGACCTGAACTGAAGCTTCACTGTCATACTCTTAGAGTCACAGCCAGGGGAGGAAGTGGAGATGGACAGACCACTTGGAACCTGTGACCCGTTCTTGTTAGGGCCTTTATCAGATGCCACAGCTGTGTGCTACTGGGCTGGTGGGGGATTTGAACTAGTGGCTGCTCAGAGTTCAGCCAATGATGAGGGATTGTGCTCAGTGAAACAGTGCGGACAAAAGCAACTCAGCTGGGCATCTGGTCCCTGTAGGGTGAGAGACTTAGATACACACACACACATGAATCTATGGTGCCTACATTCTACAAATATATGGGGGCAAAGTCAGATTGGGACTCCAGCATTAGGAAATTGTGTAATTAATATTTGATTTTTGTAGTGTATTTCATACCCAGTCTTCTTTCCAAAGGGACAGGAATCTAAAGGAAACTGTCTAACCTGTGCTAAAGGGCCCAGCAGAGGTCTATTACTGGTCCTTTCTCAACAGTGACGTAGGACCAGTTTCTCAAGATACTTGGGTGCCCAGTGGGACTTTTCAAAAGCATTTGGGCACTTTGTCTGCTGGATCGGGCCTTGCAGGCGAGTCAGGGCAGGGGATGTCTCCCTGCCCCAGGTCCCTGCATCGCTCTGGTCCCTCAGGGCCCAGCAGCCCGGTGTGAGGCTTCTGAGGGCAGGGCTAGAGGCAGAAACATAGGGGCTATGGCCTTTTTGCTGCAAAAATGTAGACACCTACTGGGTCGCAGGCAGCTGAGCAGGGGTTTTGTGAATCCTGGGGGGGCTGGATTTTGGGGTTCAGGTGTCTAAAGTGGAAGCTTTGTGACTCAAGGATGAGAATGTGGGCCTAGGGCTGGTGTTACAGCTGGGGAAAGTAAGGCACACCAAGGTGATGTTACCTGCCCAGAGTCGCTGAGCGGGCAAGTTACTGGGACAGGCATGGAAACCAACCATCCAGAGTCCTAGTCCTATGCCCTGTTTGCTCCACCATGTCCACTTGTAATTGACAATGGCACCTAAGGGTGTTAGGTGTCCAACTCCCAATCACTGGCTGTAAGATTTAGGTGCCTAACATCACTTCTTAGGGGAAAACCCAGCCCAGTTGGTAAAGGCAACTACAGAGATGTTTGGAAGGTGTTTAATAGAATCTTAGATGATGAGGGTTGGAAAGACGTCAGGAGGTCATCTTGTCCAAACCCCTGCTCAAAACAGGACCAACCCTATATAAATCATGCCAGCCAGGGCTTTGTCAAGCTGCACCTAAAACCTCTAAGGATAGAGATTCAACCCATTCCAGTGCTTCTCCACCCTCCTCATGAAAAAAGTTTTTCCTAATATTCAACCTAGACCTCCCCCACTGCAACTTGAGACCATTGCTCCTTGTTCTGTCATCTGCCACCATTGAGAACAATCTAACTCCATTATTTTTGGAACTCCCTTCAGGAAGTTGAAGGCTGCTATCAAATCCCCCCTCCAATTTCTCCTTTGCAGACTAAATAAGCCCCGTTCCTTCAGCCTCTTCTCATCAGTCATGGGCTCCACGCCTCTAATCATTTTTGTTGCACTCCACTGGACTCTCTCCAATTTGTTCACATCCTTTCTGTAGTGGGGGCCCAAAACTGGACACAAAACTCCAAATAAGGCCTCACTAGTGTTGAATAGAGGGGAATAATCACTTCCCTTGATCTGCTAGTAATGTCCTACTAATGCAGCTCAATATGCTGTTAGCCTTCTTGGCAATAAGGGCACACAGTTGACTCACATCCAGGTTGGGTTGTCTGACAGGGATAACAACCTAGTGCAATCAGCAAAGAATTGAGACTCAGAGTATAACAGTTTTTTGTTGCTGTCAGCTAGATGAATTGCTGTTTTAGCGCAAGTTGTACAAGGTCTGGCTTGCGTAGGACGGTTTCATGGTCAAAACCTAATGTTGTTGCATGCAAGAAATTGTTACAGTTGCATATAACAGAAATTAACTCTGTGTGTGTGTGTGGGTATGTGTATGTGAACACACCCTTGTAGCTGAGAGCCCATTCTCTCATGAATTATTGCAGCTGGACCAAGACTCCCTCATGCAATCAATGAAATTGTTGCATGCAACTTAGCTGTAGCATGAGGGTGGCGGTTGGCTGAGTTACTCTGATATCACAATGGTCTAGGTCTCTCGGCATGACACAGCTATACACCTCGCTGTTGCACACTATAATTCGTAAAGTCATAAGGGCTGAAAACTTACAAACTGGATGGTAAGAGACAGTGAATCCCAGTGATGATTGAACCTGGAGATACTCAGAACAAAAAGGGGCCTCAGTCATGCTTAGCGCTGGTGCCATCATTTCACACTGGTTCTAGGCTGCAGAGTGACACAAAGACAGAGTAACAGTCATGGAAATCTCTCTCTCTTTCTACCCCATACAAACTTGTCTGTCCATATATATTTCTCTACCTATCAATAAATAAATTAACTTAAAATAAAATAAATAAAAACTCCCGGGAATTTCATTTAAAAACCCCTACATTGAGGCTGGAATTTTCTAAGAGTTTTTAAAGAGATCCAGCACCCAAATCCTTTGGCATGTCACTGTGAGTTGGGCACCTATTATGTGCTCTGTGGCTGAAGTTTTAATGCTGCCTTTGAACCGGCAATTCACCTCCTTCCTCCCCCATTTCCATGAGTAAGAGACCCAGTGTGGGTTTCAGAAGTGAAGAAAAATGGCAGCTGCCTCGCACAGAATAGATGTTGGGGTCCAGGATGTGGGAGTCCATGCTCCTCTTCCCAACACAGGTTCCAAATCTGGATCCTTCCTCAATACAGACCTGATTACAGAGCCAGATACACCCTGACTCCCCTGGGACAGCTGCCTGGGCAAAGACTGAGGCCTGGTCTTCACTAGAGAGTTTTGTTGACAAAAATCAGCTTTTGTCTCAGCCCCAGTGATAGTTGAACAACTTGTCTGAGCTGTGAAATCGACATGGTTGTCTGGTTCCTGGGAGACAGTGGGGAATGGAAAGCCCTCGGTGCCTTCCCCCGGCTATTTAGTAATTATTGCGGTGGATGTAAGTCGACCTATGTATGTTAGGTTGGCTTATTTTTCTTGTGTAGACAAGGCCTGAGGCCTCATGCACAGATGACCAGAGGGTATGGTGAGTTTTCCAGGCCTGAATTACATAAACACTTTCATTCTGGCATTGTAAAGAGGCTTTAAGGTGGGCACAAATTACAGTCACACTCACTGAACAGCTCTTTTTAGCTGCCAGAATGGTACAAAAGGTCTGTAGTGTGAATAAGACTCAGGAATTGGGTGCCTAACTTACCATGTCTACACTACCACTGATGTCAGTATAACTTTTGTTGCTCGGGGCTGTGAATAAGCCACCCCCTGAGCGATGTAAGTTACACAGCCCTAAGCACCCTGTTGAGAAAATGACAAGTGTGCAGACAAGCGCTATGGGAATCTTTCCAAGTGAGAGATTTAAGCAGTGCCGTCTATTTAGTTTAGCCAAGAGATGGTTAAGAATAGAGCTGAGCAGGAATTTTTCTGCAAAACTTTTCTCCAGTCATAAAATGCCAACTCAGCAAAATGAAAACTTTTCACAGCCAGTTCTCACAGCTCTGGTAATGCTGCTCAAACAGCAAACAGGAGCCTAGAGGAGCAGATAGTGGCTGGAGCCCTCCCGAGGGCTGTTAGCAAGGCTGGTTCAAGTTCAAGAGGGGAGGGCTCTAGTATAGCAGTGGGTGGGGGGAGATTCTCTGGCCTGAGATGTGCAGAAGGTCAGACCTGATGATCATGAGGGTCCGTCTGACCTTAAAGTCTACGAGTCTTACTAGAAGGCATTTTTTTAAACCAATTATCATAATTAATTATTGAACAAACATATCTAGCAATGTGATGAATTCTCCATCGCTTGGGGTCTTGAAATCAAAGCTGATTTCCTGCCTTTCTAGAAGATATGCTCTGACTCGTACAAAAATGTATGGCTTGATGCATAAATCACTAGGTCAAGGTCATTGACCTGTGTTCTTCAGGAGTTCAGCGCTGATTTGACGTCACTACAACTAGAATGATTCTTTCCGGTTCCCATGAGACATAAAGGTGATTTAATGAATCCATCTGCGATTCAAAACTCTGAGCGATTCAGGGACTCTGTCCTCAAATGCCGTGATTTCAGGTATAGAGAGCGTACCCTGCAAACCATACATGTGATCATAACGCGATCCTTCTGCACACCAGAGTGTTAGACTTCTCTCTCTCCCACAGGCAGTAGGTCTGGGAACAGCAGCCTCCGCTAAGTCTGGAATACATTTTGTTTCTAGTACCTGGAACTAGCTCTGATTTCAACCGGATCTCTTAGCTCAATTAAATTAGATCTGAAAAGATCGGTTACTGAGATTCATACATGAATTGTTCTCTTGTTTTTCTGTTTTTGAATGAAATAGGAGAGGAAAATGACTCAGTTGATGGCGAAGCCTGAAACCTGCCTGGGACAGATCAGGTCAACTCACATGATTGGAGCACTGTCATGGATGGGTATAAACTGTTCAGAAAGGACAGGCAGGGGCGTAGAGGTGGAGGAGTTGCACTGTATGTAAGAGAGCACTATGACTGCTCTGAGCTCCAGTATGAAACTGGAGATAAGTCAGTTGAGTGTCTCTGGGTTAAGCTTAGAAGCAAGAACAATAAGGGTGATGTCGTGGTGGGTGTCTGTTATAGACCACCAGACCAGGAGAATGAGGTAGATGAGGCTTTCTTTACTCAACTAGGGAAAGTTTCCAGTTCACAGGACCTGATTCTCATGGGGGACTTCAATCACCCTGACATCTGCTGGAAGAGCAATACAGCAGAGCACAAGCAATCCAGGAAGTTTTTGGAGAGTGTCACATACAATTTCCTGGTGCAAGTGCTGGAGTAACCAACTCGGGGCCGTGCTTCTCTTGACCTGCTGCTCACAAACAGGGAAGATTTGGCAGGGGAAGTAGAAGTGGGTGGCAACTTAGGCAGCAGTGACCATGAGATGGTCGAGTTCAGGATCCTGATGAAAGGAAGAAAGGAGAACAGCAGGATACGGACCATGGACTTCAGAAAAGCAGACTTTGACTCCCTCAGGGAAGTGATGGGCAGGATTCCCTGGGAGGCTAGTATGAGGGGGAAAGGAATCCAAGAGAGCTGGCTGTATTTTAAAGAGACCTTATTGAGGGCACAGGAGCAAACCATCCCGATGTGCAGAAAGAATAGTAAATATGGTAGGCGTCCAGCTTGGCTTAACAAAGAAGTCTTTGGTGAACTTAAACACAAAAAAGAAGCTTACAAGAAGTGGAAGCTTGGTCAGATGACTAGGGAGGATTATAAAAACACTGCTCGAACATGCAGGAATGAAATCAGGAAGGCCAATGCACAATTGGAGTTGCAGCTAGCAAGGGACGTGACGGGGAACAAGAAGGGTTTCTACAGGTATGTTGCCAACAAGAGGAAGATTCGGGAAAGTGTGGGCCCCTTAGAGAATGAGGGAGGCGACCTAGTGACAAAGGATGTGGAGAAAGCTGATGTACTCAATGCCTTTTTTGCCTCTGTCTTCACAGACAAGATCAGCTCCCAGACTGCTGTACTGGGTGGCACAGAATGGGAAGGAGGCGAATATCCCGCAGTGCTGAAGGAACAGGTCCAAGACTATTTAGAAGGATTAAACATACACAAGTCCATGGGACCGGATGCAATGCACCCAAGGGTGCTGAGGGAATTGGCTGATGTGATTTCAGAACCATTGGCTATTATCTTTGAAAGCTCGTGGCAACAGGGGGAGGTCCCTGAGGACTGGAAAAAAGCAAATCTAGTGCCCATCTTCAAAAAAGGGAGGAAAGAGGATCCGGGGAACTACAGACCGGTCAGTCTCACTTCAATACCTGGAAAAATCATGGAGCAAGCCCTTAAGAAATCCATTTTAAGGCACTTGGAAGAGAGGAAGGTGATCAGGAACAGTCAACACGGATTCACCAAGGGAAAGTCATGCCTGACCAACCTGATTGCTTTCTATGATGAGGTGACTGGCTCTGTGGATGTAGGGATGGCGGTGGATGTGATATACCTTGACTTGAGCAAAGCTTTTGATACGGTCTCTCACAGTATTCTGATCAGCAAGTTAAAGAAGTATGGGTTGGATGAATGGACTATAAAACGGATAGAGAACTGGCTAGAGCAGAGGGCTCAACGAGTAGTTATCAATGGCTCCATGTCTAGCTGGCAACCAGTCATAAGCGCAGTTCCCCAAGGGTCAGTCCTGGGGCCGGTTTTGTTCAACATCTTCATTAATGATCTGGAGGATGGGGTAGATTGCACCCTCAGCAAGTTTGCGGACGACACTAAGCTGGGGGGAGTGGTAGATACCCTGGAAGGTAGTGATAGGATACAGAAGAACCTAAACAAACTGGAGGATTGGGCCAAAAGAAATCTAACGAGGTTCAACAATGACAAGTGCAGAGTGCTCCACTTAGGAAGGAAGAATCCCATGCACAGCTATAGACTGGGGACCGACAAGCTAGGCAGCAGCTCTGCAGAAAAGGACCTGGGGGTAACAGTGGATAAGAAGTTGGATATGAGTCAGCAGTGTGCCCTGGTTGTCAAGAAGGCTAATAGCATATTGGGATGCATTAGTAGGAGCATTGCCAGCAGGTCACAGGAAGTGATTATTCCCCTCTATTCGGCATTGGTGAGGCCGCATTTAGAATATTGTGTCCAGTTTTGGCCCCCCACTACAAAAAGGATGTGGACAAGTTGGAGAGAGTCCAGCAGAGGGCAACAAAAATGATGAGGGGGCTGGAGCACAGGACTTATGAGGAGAGGCTAAGGGAACTGGGCTTATTTAGTCTGCAAAAGAGAAGAATGAGGGGGGATTTGATAGCGGCCTTTAACTACCTGAAAGGGGGTTCCAGGGAGGATGGGGCTAGGCTGTTCTCGATGGTGGCAGATGACAGAACAAGGAGCAACGGTCTCAAGTTACGGGGGGGAGGTCTAAGTTGGACATTAGGAAAAAGTTTTTCACTAGGAGGGTGGTGAAGCACTGGAATGGGTTACCTAGGGTGGTGGTAGAATCTCCATCCTTAGAGGTTTTTTAGCTGAGCCTTGACAAAGCCCTGGTTGGGATGATATAGCTGAGGTTAGCCCTGCTTTGAGCAGGGGGTTGGACTAGATGACCTCCTGAAGTCCCTTCCAACTCTAATATTCTATGATTCTATGATTCTATGTTATTTTATTCTATTGCACCATGTGAGAGATGCAGGAAGGAAATTACTACAAAAGTGACCGTATTAAAATCTGCCCATTTCCCAAAGTGCCCTTTGTGAGGGAGTCCCCCAGAGATCGTGCTCTGGACCCCTCCCGCCACAGCCAGACTGGACACTAGTGCTTCGGAGGGGGTCTGCCACCCCGTGTCCCCCCACACCCGCGTAGTTATCTCTTCCATTTGGCCCCACAGTGTTCAGCATTCCTGCTCTGCCAGGAACTCCCCCTGCGGGACCCCTTCCTTGGAAGGGTGTTGGGGAGTTCCTCCATGCCCCCCAAGGGACCATGCGACCCGCTTTGCAGTCAGAGGCGATTCACAGCCAGCCTGGCATCAGAAGGGTTTATTAGTTCATAGAATCATAGAATCATAGAATATTAGAGTTGGAAGGGACCTCAGGAGGTCATCTAGTCCAACCCCCTGCTCAAAGCAGGACTAACCTCAGGACTAGTTCTCAGGATCACAGCGCAGAAGGACTTTGTTAGCAGCTTAATTAGGAATTACAGCAGCGACCATCTGGAGAGCCCCATTCTCCGGTCTCCCTACTGAGCAGCCCCTCACGGGGGACTGGCCTCTTTCCCCCAGCCACCCCCAGACCCGTTCCCTAGCCCCTCCCCAGTCCTTTGTCTCCTTCCTGGGCTAGGTGGCCACTTGCCCTGGTCTTCACCTGCCCTAACCTCTTACAACTGGTTGGGCCGGCTCATGGGGTCCTGGCCAGGTCTGCCTATCTGTGGCTGTGGAAGGCTCATTCGCCCTCCTGTGGTCTCTGAAATGATCACACACGCGGGTCCCATCACCAAAATATATGATTAACACTCTGGGGGAAACTGAGGCACACACACACTCACAGAAAACCCTAAAAATATCTCCACTTTGTCACACTCTATAATTTGGGGTTCCTTGAATTTTGTGTGCCCCACTTTAGACCAGTGCTAAGCTGGAGTAACTCCACTGGTGGTTTTGTACAATCTGACCTGAAATTGTCTAACTGAGACACCCCTGGAAAACATGAATCTACAGCCCATGTACTGAATTCTAAGATGCTCCGATTCTGATCTTAATTTCACCTATAACTTCATTTTTGGTCACTGCCACACCTTCCTCTCTGACCTCCCAGCCACGCACACTGACCCCTTCAGTCTACACAAAATGCTGCCCCGAGCTCCTCTTTCTTCCCCATCACCTTGATCCCATAATTTCCCTGTCCGCTGGCTTTCCAACCAACATGGTGTCATATTGAAGTGTCTTGTCGCTACCTTAGCTCGACATCGCTCTGCCCCTCCTTCATGATCTTCTCTTTGTCAAGCCTCCAGCCACTAACACTAACACATCCCATCTCACCCCACTCTTGTCAGATTCTCTCCTGGTCACCTCTGTGCCATCTGCCATGAACCACCTAGTCATAATCCAGCCTCCCTGAGTGCCTCCTGCCCTCCCCACGTGTCAATCCTTCCTCAGCACCCAGCCCTGCCACTCTGGTTTTGCTGAATCTTGTTAATGTAGCTACAGAACTGAGGGTAAATGGTGTATGTGTCGCCTCTGGTTCTTTCCCTTCACCTGACCTCTGTCTACTCGTCCGGCCTTAAATTGGCAGCTCCTCAAAACAGGGGGTGTCGTTCTTCAGTGTTTGGAAAGTGTCGAACACATAGTGGGGAATACTCTTCATAAAAGAAGGAAGTGTATGTTATTATATATTGTTACATATATTATCATAGCCCAATTGGTACTGTAATTGCATAACAACAGCGGATTCCAAACGAGTTACTCCTGTGGCGAGCTCCTCATCTGGTGTCAATCGGTGTAAATCCATTGACTTCACAAGAACTACACTGATTTATACCAGCTACGGACCCGCCTCTGCTATCTACCTAGCTATCTGTCATCCACCGCCTTCAACATCTGTGTAGTTACACTGGTGTGAGCTCAAAATCAGGGACAGAACATTTTACCTTAAACTGTATTGTCTAGAGAGGAAAAAAGGCTAGTCCTACTTGCGCTCAAGTTAGTGGGAGTTCTGTAATGGATATCAGTGGAGCATATAAAGTCCAAATCTCGGTTCATCACAGAGAATAAGAAAGGCCATTTCTGGTACATATTGACTCACGTTGCTGGAGGAGGATGGGCAGAAATCTGTCAGTCTTGGGATACCATTAACTAAAACAAGATTCCTTCTGTCCTGGGAGCATGACCACGCAGCTGAGGAGAGGAACCGTAAATCTTGTTTTAACTGTACTGTCTAGATACAAGGGCCCTGATTCTCAACTCCCTTGAACTGTGTCTCATCATTAATCTTTGCACAAAGAGAGAGTGTAAGATAATTGCTGTGGGCTGTAATTTCCGAGGTGTCTCTCTGCACCTCCAGCCTCCTAATACCTTTGAAAATCCGGCCTTTCAGTTCTTTTAAATATTTCACCCACTTTCTAGGCACCTGATGATAACACAAACTTCAGTGACAATCATCTCTGATCCAACTGCATTTTTTCTCTCTTTAGAGTCCACATCTTCCCCCCACCAGCCCCGGCTTCTGCGCCACAGTCTTACCCAGACCAGATTTTCCACCACGTAGCTAATTCAGAGGTTAGTGTTGACAGAGGTATGATTGATTGGAGTGTTTGGGAAGGGATTTTCAAAGGAAACAAAGAAAGTTAGGCATCCAAATCCCACTCGTCTGGGCACCTGAATTCCTTAGGTTTAATTTCTCCAGCTTCCCCTCTGGCTTATTTTTTTTTTATTTTATATTAAAGAAAATGATCAGAACCGAAGTGTTGCATGCAGAGCATCTGCGGCCATGGAAAGGGGAAGGAAGAGATACACCAATTTTTTCTTGAGATTTTTATACATTTGTAGATTTTTTAAGGCCGGCCGGGACCGTGCTGAGTGTCTAGTCCGACTTCCTCCATCGGACAGATTTGGTGTAAAACTGCACAATTCCAGGTACAGCACAGTGAAACTGGTATGATTTTCACCAGCTTGTGGTCTTGCCCTGTGTTAAATAATGGTGAAACATCAGCATTCATTTCTTATCTATTTAATTTGATTGGTACAAAAATAAAAAGTCTTGGGTGCCCTGATACAAACTTGTGCCAGGCAGCCCACTGTTCTTAGCCGTGGAATTTGGAGTAGCCCTTGGATGTCGCTCTGGATTTTCACCTCTGTTCCCAAAGCTTTAGGGAGCAAGGGAACAGATCAAAGATTTGGATAAAATGTTCTCTCTCTTTCTCCGTCTGTCCAGTTCTTAACCCCAGCATTTCAGCTGGACTCACTATCTCCGTCACCTCTTTCACTCTTCCGATACTTCTTCATTTGAAATGTCCCCCACATACACACTAGGGTGGGCTGTACCCCAGCAGCTGTGATGCCTCAGGCTCTGAAATGCTAAACACAGCAACAGTTTCAATTTGGTGAGACTTCATCAGAATAGCACAGAGCCTCATCTCCCTCGTTTTATTTGGGTTGTGAAAAGGGGTCATTTACAAAGAATGCCTGTGCAGAGCTGAATGACATTTTGTTACTAGGGGCCATATTTTTAAATGTTTTTAGGATCCTAAAAATGCAGATAGGTGCTTACTGACATTTTCAAAAGCACCCAAGTGCCTTAAAAGGTCTTGGGAACCAGCAAAGCGGAGCCTGTATGGATCGTAATACTCAATGAGTTACAGTTGGGGTTTCTGTAGTTTAATGGAAGTTGCATAACAAACTCCCATCTGCCCACAGCAGGTGAACACACAGGTGGGAACATTCAAAGCTCCCTAACAGATTTGGATGCTCAGCTTCCATTAATATTATTGAGAATTTGGTATGCAAACCCACTAGGCAGCTTTGGAAAATCCCATCCACTGTTTCTGTGACAGCTACAATTGCTCATGTAACTATCAGTTCATTCCAGTTCAGTTGGATGCTTCCGTGATTCCAGTGCTCTCAGTTCGTTGGTGGGGGTCAGTCTTTCAGTAGATGGTGTTAGGTTTTGCTACCATAGGGATGAAAGCCATTTATTGACTTAGGACTGCACTTTAAAGGCTGGGTCTAGTCCCAGAAGCTTTCTGGTTTATTGTCTAGCTGTGCTTGATTTGTGCACTGGGCTTTCCCTAGAGGCCGTGCACATGGCAAACGTTGACAGGGGAAATCAAAGTGACGTTACAGAATTCATCCTCCGTGGGTTCAGGATCCTCCACCCATTCCAGATGGGACCATTTGTGCTGGTTCTGCTAACGTACATCACCACCGTGGCTGGGAACACCCTGATCATTGTCACAGTGCTGGTTGACCGTGGCCTTCATACCCCCATGTATTTCTTCCTGGGGAACTTGTCCTTCTTGGATATCTGGTACACGTCCAACATAGTCCCCAAAATGCTGCAAAGCTTCCTGGCTGAGAAGGGCGTGGCCATCTCCTTCAACGGCTGCGTTGCACAGCTTTATATCTTCGGCTCCCTGGCAACCACTGAGATCTTACTGCTAACAGTGATGGCGTACGATCGCTACTTAGCGATATGCAAACTGCTGCATTACACGACCCTAATGAATGTGAGGGTGTGCATCGATCTGGCTTCCTGCTCTTGGCTGGGTGGCTTTCTCTTAAACCCAGTGATAATAGCCTGGATCTATAGGCTGCGTTTCTGCGGCCCTAATGAAATCAACCATTTCTTCTGTGACTTCATGCCCCTGGTAAAGCTGTCATGCAGTGACACCCATCTGATCATCTTAGCGGCCTTCTTGGTCTCAGCTACAGCCACCCTGATCCCTTTCCTGCTGACCTTGATATCCTACGCCTTCATCATCGTGGCAATAGTGAAAAACCCTTCCAGTATCGGGAGGAGGAAGGTGTTCTCCACGTGCATCTCCCACCTTATCATGGTCAGCACTTTCTACGGGGCTCTGGCCATCATCTATCTGGTGCCAATGGACAGTGCAGCCATAAACCTAAACAAAATGTTCTCCCTTCTCTACAGCCTTGTCACCCCCTTGCTCAACCCCCTGATCTACTCCCTCAGAAACAAGGATGTGAATGACGCCCTGAGAACAATGGCCTCTAGACT
>NW_027131943.1:0-31080 GCF_026122565.2 Emydura macquarii macquarii | reverse complement strand
ATCCTTCATGGTGTTTTTGCCCTTTAAATATATTGAGGCTGTTATTTCTATTACCTCTGTTAATCATTTAGCCAAACATGTATCCGTTAAAACATGAATGTAACAAGTGATAGTATGGTTCCTACCTGAGTATAATGGCCAATCATTGCCCCTTGTCTGACTGGCCCAATGCCATACTTGAAATCTTTCACCTCATTGTACCAGACTTGAATGACATTTGACCATGAATAGGGCAGTTGACATGAAGAGATTTTCACCACAGTTCACCGCTGAAAATGGAGAAGAAACCATGCACAAAACCTTATGGGGGGGGGGGGGGGAGGGTGTTCAAAAGATGCAAGAATTTTAGCATGTGGGGAGAACCAGCAGCAGATTCAGGAATCTCCAGGGGAGCCTGGTGGGAAGAATCTGTTTCATTTCCTGAATACCCATACTCTATAACCCTGCCCTTTGTCACTATCCAGGTCATGAATGAATGTTGGATAAACTCCATGGTTACCTTTGATTCTCATAAGTATTCAAATATTCAGATGTTTATCTGAATCTCCATGGCAGTGATAGGTTAGCAGAGCCTGGAATGCCAAAATGCCAAGGGACTAAAAAACACTGAGATCCACTCACTCTGGACAGACATTGCTGCCAGCACAAACAAACTCCTTGACATTGCACCCTGGTTCCTTGTTCAATGCATCCTGAATACTCACATACAGACCCAGCATTCTGGTTTCCTCCATAAACTATGTCCAGATTTCAAGGAGCGACTTTTAATCCAACCTACTCTTTGGGATGAAAATACTGGGAGAATAGGTATTCTTAATTCAGGAGTAACATCATAGATGCCAGTGGAATTACACCAGTGTAAAGCTGGTGCAACATAAATCAGAATCAAAGCCTAAATTTGGATCTGGATTACAAATTTCTTATGTGTCAGGAGTTGTCATGTCCAGGGTGTTGCTTTGGATCCAGTCTTCAAACAGTCATAACCTCAGAGTAACAATAGCATTGTTCATCATTCTGTTAACAAGTGGAAGTGACCTTAGTGAAAAGGGATCTACCTTCATACATAGTACTTTTCATATTATTTGAGCTGTTTGGGGCTAAGGACGGGGAGGAGGAGGATTGGAAGGAGATAAATCTCAAAAACATTTACAAAAATTTCCCAATTTTTCACCAAAATAAAAAATTGTGGAATTTCTTTGAAATTTTTCATTATTTCTTTAATGTTGAAATTTAGTCTATATGAAAAAAAAGATTGCTTAAATCTAAATATCAGGCAGTCTAACTGTAGATTAGATGAATCCATACAATCAGCAGTATATGTTACTCATCCAGCAAAATATTGAGAACATTTAAATATGAATGAAGTTATATTATCTGAGAACTGTTAACATAATGGGTGGAATGATGCATTATTCATTTAAAACTGACACTTTACTTACTTGTTTTTCTTCTGTATTGGGGACTGTGGGCTAAAATACACTCATTTGCCCAACTCTTGGCGTTTCTTGCAGCTGCAGGACTCCATTCCTTAATGAAATGAGAAACACTAGGTGTTCGGTTGTGTATCTCTTAGTAAGAGAACATACACTTGGAAATTGCATTTTCAGTGTTTAAAATCTTCTTCACAATTCCTTCTCTTTCCTTTAGATAGTACAAAAAGGAGGAGCAGCTCAGTAGCTGCACACCTGAGGAGGAGGCTAGATATCATGGTGATGAGCTTGATGGAGAACATACAGAGCTAGTGGTTTATCCCTTCGCTTCCAAAGGAGTCATCATTGTTCATGAACAGCTAGAGTTGTCACCCCCAACCTGCTCCCTTACCTTGACAATGCCTACGTTCTCCAACATTTTATGGGGGAAAGGATTCAAATGTCATTCTATGCTGTGCCCTTGCAAATTCTTACCATCCTTAGCATGTTGCTAGTGGTTGGTATCACTCCTCTCCTTAGGGCATTGTGCTTGTTAACAATCTCATTTTGTTGATCTGCCTTGTCGGTTGACAGAGAAGCTAAATCTGGAGTCTGAAACAGAGGAACGTACAATCATTTTTCTTGCATTTGCCTGCGTGAGTCTGAAATATTTTATATGTAAGCCCAGGAATCAGTTGCAATTAATGTGTCTTTAAAATATTTCATGAACTAATTAGGTCTCTAAACTTATTTTCCTCAGAATTAATCAACCAATCTTCAATTAATTAATGATAGGTCAGATTCTAATATCTTTATTCTAGGGTACGTAGCACCCTACTTCACATGTGGTCCTAGTGAGAACAATTTAGCAATGAGAAACTGATCCTATGATCTAATCTTAGAATTCTTTAGACTGCCAAATTTTGTGAAATAGATTGGGCCAAATACAGTGCCATTAAAGACAGGAAAAACTCCACTGACTATATTATTTATTTATTTACATAACGGATGCTCCTAGGATGAGGATCCCATCATGCTAGAAACTGCACAGACATATGGCAAAGAGATTATTGTAGGTGATCGTTAAGCATCTCTTTGGAAATTTTTGCTGAAGCTTTTGAGATTTTGAAATTCTTATTACTTTCACATCTGTAAAAATACCATGAAATGTTTGAGTTCTTTACTGCCCTATAGTATTTCTTCATAATAGTTTTCGTTATAACCCTCTTTTTACCCAGTTATGAACATCTAAACTCAGTCAATCTGCACGTACTGCATGTGTGCGCCATTTCACTTTTCTTTTGTAAATCTCTCTCAGCCTACGGGTCTTAGACTCTGATCCCATGAACACTTCTTCATGTGCATGAATTTACTCACATAAATAATCCTACTGCCATTGACAGGACTACCCATGGGAGTGAAGGTAATTGTAAAAGTATTTGCAGGATCTGGTTTTTAGTCTGCATTGCACATTTGTGCCATTTTAAGAATTTAAATCAGCGTAAAGGCTTTTGTTGCTTTAGGGCCTTAACTCAGTTTAAAATTTCACCCCCCACTACTCCCAAAAATGGTCAAAATCAACATGAAGTGCTTTGAAATCACTGAAGCGGGATGTTTGGAATGACACAAACCAAATATTTTTTCCTTATCAGTTTGCAAAAATATTTGAAATGTTTACTTTTCATTGTGATTCAGGTTTCAGAAATCTCAAAATGTTCATGGGATTGGAAAAATGTTTCTCACCCAACTCCCGTCCTACCTGTGCAGTGGCTTGTCGCAGCACAGCAGCCAGGCCCAGGAATGCGGCTAGCAGAATCATCTCTGAAAAAGGAAGAACAATCTGCTTAGTTTTCTTTTCTGTCTGTGGCTTATGTTTTTATTTAAACACATTACAGCAGAAGTTCGCTGCCATATGCTGTTTATGTCTAGGGTTTTTCTCAATCAGGAAGGTGGTGGTTTTGTCAGCAGTTCATTATCCTAGAAGGCGAAATCCTCCTTTCTTTCTCTCTCTGTTACTTCTAACAACACTATGAACTTACCAGCTTTCCATGTTTTCCTCACAACATATGTTTCTATACTAGAGAGTTTTCCTTTAGACTGAGTTAAGTGCAGAGGGAGGTACTAATTTCCCTGCCAAGAGGAAGCGTAGACATTACTACTGCTGCCACCTGTCTTGGGATTTTCACTGTGTAGATAGTTTTAGTTTCTAGCCAGAGCTGCAAAGGAACCTTCACTGTGGAGACTGCAGAGGGGCTGCACTGAATTAGCATGTGCACTACTCACCTTTGCAATGCTCCCTTCCTGGCCACTTACTGGATTGCACATGCCCATTCCTTCCATCCCATTGTGGAGGGGATGCTAAAAATGTGGTACAACAGATGCCTCACCAGCAGATATTTTACAGCTGGGGCCAGGCACCTGGGGTTATGTCAGCAGAATCCAGTGCAAACCCAGTTTGAATTTAGCCCCTCTAGGTTTTGTTCAAACCAATGCCCCTTGTTTATAATTGAAAGCAGGGAGGTGGCCATCTGCATGGAAGGAAAGATTTAGTGCTAGATGGAGACTTCAGATAGAACCCTGAGCAAAGGGTGGTGCATAAGCTCCTAGAAGTATCCGTAGGAGACATCCTTCTCTGTCTTGATTCCCCCCTTGCTTTCTCCTTGCTCCTCAGAATGGTACTTTGCTGCTGGTCTATAGCACCAATGTAAACTTCTACCCCCAACTTCCTCCACTTTCCTCATGACTCTGGCCAGTTAATAAGGGCAGGATCTAAGTCCCTGTCTCTTCCTCTTCCACTTGCTCTGGGGAGGGAGTAAGTAGTTAACTACAACTACACTTACCCAGCCTTTGAGTAGCTGATGTGAGAATGCTGATGGGTGATACCTTCTCCCCAGTGTGAATGAATCATCTAGCTGAATAACTGAGATGAGTAAACACTGGGGTGTCTGCTGTGTTCATGTTCCAAGAGTAGGTGGTTAACGATCAGCACTGGAATATTGCTATGAGGTCATGAGGAGCTGGGCCAGGGATTGTGTCCCAGGGAAGATGGGCTGTTTCAGGACTTCTGTTATAGAAGTTTTGCTCAGAGCATAATTGTGTGAATGGGACACAGCAATGGCTTTCATGCAGTGATGAGCTGATGGTAGGCAGGGCTGCCTTTGAGCTCCACCCAGGAGCCGTTACCAGTAGAGAAGCGGATGGCCATTTCTGCAGTGACAGGACTTTTAGCATGTGAGACGTGTGCTTGAATCTTTACATTGCATTTCTGTTTGATTCTGGGAGCAATTCAAAAAGTGCTTGGGAGTTTTTCAAAACCTGTCAGGCCCAGGACCCAGGTGTCTCTGGGGATCTTTGCTTCCTGTCATTGTAGTTAGCATCATATTGGAGGCTTTGGCTCTCAGTACTGTGGTTTAATTGGCTTGGGCTAGTGGCTGGGCTCAAATTCACTCCCACTGGCCTTCTGATCAAGCCCCAGTCCCAGCAGGCTTAAGGGCATGATGCCAAATAGATTCATTATTAGCTTAATTTTATGTTTGGTTTAGGGGTAGGCTGATGGTTTGAGTTTAATGTATTCCTGGTAAAAGGACGATGTGCTTAGCTGACATTTCCATGCGCCACAGGAGTGGACCTCCAGAGCTTTATCAGCTTCAATGATGCTAACTCCATTTACAGCAACTAAGGAACTGGTCCATTATATCTTCCACAATCTTAATGTCTGCCTGCACTCCTCTTGGGTTAGCCAAAGTATTGTCTATTTGGGCACTTTTCTGGTGAGAGGTACTAACAATCTGGTAGCATACTGGCCATGTGATATTGTTCTCTAGTTGCTGACCCACATAGAGGTTAAGGGACCTTCTACTACTAACAATAAAAGAGTCTCTGCTTTAGCAGAACCAGTTTAGTTCTGTGTCTTGTTCAAATTAAGAACCAAGGTCTAAATCTCAGCTCCCCAGATACAGATATGAACATGCAAAGTATCTAAGAAGTGTATCTGTCTGTGGCATAGGGATTGATTATGAGCCAGTTCCTCAGCTGGCAATGCAACTATGCTGATTTTCACTAGCTAAGTATCTGGCCCTAATCTCTAAAATATATCACCACTAAGCAATTTAATGCTGATCTTTAGGGTTAATGGATGCAAATTTTCTTTCCTGGTATTGCATTTTTATGGTGCTGTGTTTGTTTGATTCTAAGGTATCATTACTACACACTTGTTATCTTATATCTTTACCTTACTATTTCCAAATATATTATTATGCATGCCTGGAGACTGAAGAAATATTCTTAATAAAATGAAGATAGTTTCTTTTCCCTTTGCATTTCATTCTGAACTAGACAATGGGGAGGTTTTTTGTAACTGCGTACAAGTATTTCAAGAAAAATGTATCTATTTTTAAATGAAAAAGGGTCATTTTTAGAGCAAGTTATGCTCATATCCAAGTGGGGGAAAAATAATTTTTCACATACAAGTGACTTTGGCCTCAAAAACTTGGGAAAATATAATCTGTGGTGTGTTCTGAGCTGAAAATAACCATGTCATTGAAACTGTGAATATGGTTAAATTTGCAAATAGGACTGCAAAATCTCCCCCAAGGAAATTGGCAAAAATGTTCATTCTAAAATTTTGTAAAAAAAGCAAAATGTAAATGATTTTTTACATGATTCCTAAAGAGTTTCAAAAATATATGCTGGATCGTATTGAGTGTCAATGGGACTCCTACTTGGATGTTTTAGAAAAGTCCGTCCTTTTCAACTAAATGCTTCTGCTTTAAAAGAGAGGTTCCCAGACGTTTCCTATTGCATGTATCCTTCCAGATCTACGAGTTGCCCACAGACCTCTACCCGTCTCATCGCTAATACTTTGTGTGTTCTTCTTAACACTACCTGTCTTAAGCTATCTGTCCATATTTCATTATTACGTAGAGATATAGTTTGATGTATAAAACCAGAAAAAAAAACCCTGACTAAGTTCTGAGCTCAGTTAGACTGGACAGCTTATGGACCAGTGAATTCAAACTGTAGAGTGATTGGAGGTGAGGGATCTGTACATCAGCGTCTCTGTGAATCTGTGTTCTCGCTGGTACTTCTTGAGGTAAATTAAATACTGTATTTTAGATAACAAATTCCCATAGAGTTTTAAAACTTTGTCTGAGTAGCCTATTATGAAAATGCAATAAACAAACTAATTAATAAATAAAATCCACCATTACACAATTTCTCCTGTGTGCCCCTCAAAGTTGTCTCGAGAACCCCTGAGGGTATGCGTACCACAGTTTGGGAACTGTGCAATCGTGCAATCAGCTCTGTGCACTGTACATGTACAAAAATCCCATTGATGTCATTGAAGTGGTCCCTTGGCACCATTGCCGGATCAGTGCCTGATCACCTGCAGCCTGTGTTATTTCAGCATTACATTACATTAAGTGTGTGCTTAGATACCCCTTCGAAGGGCTGAGCCTTGAAAAGACTCAATCTGGCCGAAATTATTCATACAAACCAGGCTATCTTCCTTTCTTTGTTACAAAATTGCAACTCCTTTTCACTATTTTCTCTTGAAATTGTTTTATAATTATACATGCTATTATTGTTCTGTAGGTAGCTTTTTATGTGTGCAAGGTAGTTTATGGCTATATAAGGAGATAGAATACCTGTCCTGAAGAGAATATTATCTAAGTCAACAAAGCACACAAACATTAACTGGAATTTAAATATATATATATATATATATATATATATATATATATATGTTATTTAATACCCCTGCTTAACCACTGATTTATTATCTATTCAACCACTGTATAAAGGTGACTTTTTATTGTTTCTTGATTCTTGCCATATTTTCTCCTCTTGCTTTTCCTAACCCTTTGACTAGTTTTTTCTCTTCCTCATTTCACTGAAGGCATTATATTTGTCTGAGTCCCCTAATGTTTCAAACAGCCTTCTTTGGAGCAGACTATATTTTAAAAACTGAGGATAAGTTCACCACATTTTAAATAAAGGAGTATAAATCTTACCTTTCCTTTCTGGGAAGATAGGAAATGTCTTCTGCACCTTTCAAGACTTTGTGGAAGTGCATGGATTTCTTCACTGGAGTATGATATATAGCTCTCCTGTTTCCTGCTTTGGCAAGGTGATTCAGCATCACAAAAGGTATTACAAAACTCTAATTGAGTCTGGATGGAACATTGGGTTTGTCGTACATTATTCCAAAAAGATATGTATATGTATATATGTATTTGATTTTTACTTCCTCCGATTGCATATTTGTAAAGCTCCAAGAAATCTCTGCTTTCCAGTCAAGCTGACCTGAGTTTCAAATATATTGCTAATTACAAGTAAATGTTTCAGTCAGAGTGAACTGTATTATCTCATGTCACAAGCCTCTTTACAAAGAGGTGACGCATCTAGTTCTCCCTAATGCTTAGTGGAACTAATATTCATCTACATGAGTGGTTTTCAAACTGGGGTATGCGAGCTCTTGTCATGAAAAATCCTGTAAAGGCGGACAATGCATTTATTTAGTACAGAGGTTTTTTAAAATGTGGGGCACACCCCTGGAGGGACGTTCAGGGGTGCAGAGGGGACGAATGGCAATGTCAGGCGGCTCAGGCCAGGGGTGCCTGGGAGCTAGGGCCAGCCCCGTGTGGCAGGGCTCAGGGAGTGAGTGCCACCTCCACCCCCGACTCACCTCAGCCGGCCACCCAACCTTTCTGGGTTGGGGGTGGTGCAACCAAAAATTGTAACTCAAAGGGGGGGCTCAGCTCATTTGAGTTACAGTTTTTGGTTGCAACCCTCCCCCCTCAGCCAAGGCAGGCTGAATGGAGGTGGTTCTCCCTCCCTGAGCTCTCCTGCACAGGGCTGGTGTAGCCACTTGCCCCCCCTGAAAGTTCCTCTGTACACAGTCAGGCACAGGTGAAGTAGATTTGTTATGCAGTGAACTAAAAGCCAAAGTACGTTGCCCTGCCCCTTGTCTAGTGAATTAGACCAGACTAAAGTGAACGTGAAATGCTACCAGATTAGGATTCGTAATGGTTTACCCTCACATTGCACAGGTGCGGGCTGGTGTACGTGTTCATATCCAAGTCAGTGGTGATAACTTTTCTCTTTTATAGCTTGTCTCTGCTGATATAATCTGTAGCCTTCCAGTATTTCCTAAGGACCCAGTACACTGGTCCTGTTGGGTAGAGGGGTAAACTGGTATGACTAGTTTTGCTGCTACATTCCTTATCCTTGCATAGAAGCACAATGGAAACCTGTGCTCCCTGGTAACAGATATGGCACGTTTATTAGCTGAGCTGGAAAACTCTTCCCTTTTGTTATGCTGGCACGTGAGATAGCCCGAGAAAGCCTGGGATGAAGACTCCCATGATGCTTTGCAGTTGAGATGACGCTTACTGGAGAGAGTGGAGTTTTACCAAGCAGTAAACTTTACTGAGTTTTGAAAACGGCTCTAGGAGGTACCTTAGCAAGGTACCGTCCACAAAATATGAAACAAAAAATGTCTTTAAAAAGGCCAAAATAATGACAAACTAACAGATGTTGAGACCGTATGACATTTGCAATGAAACAGAGCACCATGGAAATAGCCTAAGATAAAAAGTGTGTACCAAAAAGAGGAAATAGATAAGGACCAGAATGACAAATACTAAGGCTAAGAAGTGTAAAATTGCCCATAAATCATAGGGGAAGTAAGACCATCTGCAGTCTGGACACAAGCTTTCAGAGGATGACAGGGGAAGATCTTCCACAGCTGTTGGTCACTGTATGACTCTGGGTATGTGCTTCTCAGCTAACTGTCAATCAGTAAACCCTGATTTATCCGAGTTTTGTTGCTATTGAGCTAATCAGGACCTGAGAGAACTTTCTCACTAAACATATCAGCACAGTTTAATTTATTAATTCTTGGCTATCAGTTAATTGGCTTTTATTGATTATTAATTATCTATTGTGATATGAGAAACCAAGGGCAACCAACATAAGATAGTTCCCCATTATGTACAAGAAGGACTGAATCCAGATTTTCATAGATTTTAAGGCCAGAAGTGACCGTTTTGATCATCTAGCCCGCAAAGTAACACAGGCTATAGGACATTCCTAATTCAAATCAAGTAGTTCTGGTTGAATTAGACAATATTTTTAGAGCCATGGGGTAGAGTGAAAGAATTTAAGGCCAGGAGAGACCATCAGATCATCCAGTCTGACTGTCTGTATAACACAGACCACCAGCATCACCCAACCGAACTAAAGCCAACAATCAAAATTAGAGCAGAGTATTACAGCTCTCTAGAGATTAAACTGTTGTGTGCCATAGCAGAGAATAGGAGGGACTGAGTTACATCAATACCCAAAGTCCCTATAATGGCAGGGAACTGATTAAGTGAGATATACCCAGATAATCCTGGCAAGTCACCCAATTCTCATGCTGCAGAGCAAGACAGAAAAACCCCAAGGTCCATGCAAACCTGGAGGAGAAATTCCTACTTGAACCCACATATGATGATCAATTAGACACTGGACATTTGAGCAAGAACCAGCCGGAGAAGAACTTGAGAGAGAAAATGTTCAGTGCCACTTCAAAGCACTGGGCTACCCTGTCCACTGTCCTAACTCCAGCCCTGGCCAACTCTGATGCTTCAGAGGTAGGAGACAAAACCAAACGAAACCAAAGAAAAGAACCTCCTTGACAGAATACATTGGTAGGGGGGAAGGAAGAATTCCTTCCTGACCTCAAGTAAAGCCCTGAAGCATGAGATTTTAAAAATACAAAACAAGAACTGGAAGGGATCTGGGTTGCTAAGTCCTACCTCCCCCCCCCCCCACAAGCAACCACATCAAGTAATTTTTGGAATATGAAATGAGAACTGGAAGGGACCCCTAGGACTGTTTAGCCTTAACCCCCACCCTGCCTTCACAAGCAACCCCATCATGTAATCCCACTCATAAATTTGTCCATCTCTCTCTTAAAACTTACTATGTTGTTTGCCCCCAACTACTTTTACAGTCTGTTCTTGAACTCCATTCTGATGATGAGAAACTTTCATCTAATTTCCAGCCTAAATTTATTCATGGCCAGTTTAGACACATTTGTTCTTGTGTCAAAATTGTCCTTCATCTTAAATAGCTTTTCTCCCTCTTTGGTGTTTACCCCTCTGATGCATTTATACAGAGCAATCATATCCCCTCTGTATCTTTGTTCTGAATGGCTAAACAAGCCGAGCTATTTTAGTCTCCTCTCCTAAAACAGAAAAATATCTGATCTTCATCTCCCATGATTGAGTAACCACCACACCTCTTGGTAAATTGTTCCAATGGTTAATTATTTTCACTGTTAAAAATATGCACCTTTATTTCCAGTCTGAATTTGTTGAGCTTCAACTTCCAGTCATCGGATTTTGTTATACCTTTGTCTGCTAAATGAAAAACCCCTTTGCCATCAAATTCCTATTCCTTATGTAGGCACTTAGGGACTATGGTCAAGTCACACCGTAGTCTTTTCTTTGATAAGGAACACAGTCTCTTTCGTTTGAATCTTATCCTATAATGCATGTTTTCAATGTTTCCAATCCTGTACTCATTTTCATGGCTCTTCTTTGAACCCTCTCCAGTTCAGCTCATCTACACCATTATGAAACTGGAGTAAATTCATTGTCCATTTTGGTTTCAGGGTTAGAGTCTGATCTCAGCTATACCGGTGTAAATATGGAATAACACCAGTCTCCTCAGATTATTCCAGATTTACACCTGTACACCTGAGATCAAGCCCAATGGATGTGGCAGATTCTCTGAGTCTTTCCACCTTTTCTTAATTAATTCAGGAAAAGCCATACTAACAAGATGAGGATAATGTCCAGAACTCTGTCTTTAATCCAAAGATCTTGGTAATTCCAAATAAGGGAACAATCAGTATGCAAGCATTGGAGAATCTTCAGATGCATTACTACTGTTTCTTTTCATGGAGGTCAATTTTAGTGAGGGGATTCCGCCTAACTTCTGAAAAGTGTTCACTGACTCCATGTTCCTGTTTGATTTCTTTCCTCCCCCAATTTCTTCATTACCATTACAAATTTATTTTTCACCCTCCTGTTTTTCAGCAGATCCTCATGAGGTTATATCGATAACATTTTGTCCCAAGTAAAGGGAGAATTTTGGGGGGGAGAGGGTTGAAGAGGCATTATAGTCTGTTGATTTTTTTATTACATCATTAAGGATTTCTAGGATTTCTTGCATCATCATGAATTTTAATATTTCCTCCTATTGCATCAGATTCACTAGAATCCTTCGTTCCACAGTACTTGCTTTCCTGAATCCATTTTTCCTTGTGCCGCTGTGTTCTGTGAACTCAGTTCTGTACTACTTTGAGATCAAATAACTTGCTATTCCTTGTATCTGAATTCTGTATTAGGCTCATGTTTTCAATCAATTCCTTCCCAATAATTACAAGTCAACCTATAAGAAACAGAAAAGAAGTGTTTATAATGGAACCATAACTATAGTTTTGCTAGTATGAACTTAACTCCTATTCTTCCTTTATATACCTCTACTGGCTCTCCTTTCTCCATTGCATCACACGTAAATTGCTTGTCTTCACTTTTAAGGCCTTTCATGGCCAAAGCCCCACCCTCCCTATCATCTCTCATACTCCATCATCTCATCTCCAGTCAGCCAGTGATTTCATTGCCCACTCATTACATTTTGAAACAAGTACATTTGTGCTGTCTCCCATCCTGCCCCTCACACTTGGGAGGAGCCATCTGTAAACTTCTGCAAACCTTCCTGATTGTTCTCCTTCAAATCCCTCTTTCAAACACTTTTCAGTGATGCCTACAAAAACTGTGACAACAATTAGGCTGCTGGTTGTTGAGACCACAGCCCATCATGGTGACAATACTGTCTCATTGTTTCCTTATGCTCTCCCATCTGTCTATCTGTATCCACCTGCTGTCTCTTGTCTTAGAGTGTCAGCTCTTTGGGGTAGGGACTGTCCTTTTCTACTGTGTTTGTACAACGCCTCCACAGTGGGGTCCTGATTGGGCCTCCCAAGCGCTACTGAAATACAAATAGATAATAATAATACATTGTATATGCAACTGAGTGCTCAGTGATAATGGTTTCTGTCCATATAACTTGAATGTCTGTTAGGCAAATGCTGGTATCTTTCATATCAGAACAGAGTGCCATGTGTGGCAGAGGGTTTCTGCGTGATTTACTGTACGCTAGCAGTCAACATGAAGAGTAGCAAAAGTATCTGAAGGTCCTTGTTTGGCCCTCGGATTAGGGTTTTGGTGTGGGATGCACAAGGTGGAAGGACTGGGGGAGGAAACAATGAGACCAGGTTGGTAGCTGGTGATTGTTCCTGACTATTGTTATGTGAGTGAGCTCCGTTTTCTAAACAAAGGGTGCAAGCTCTACATTGTCACCAGAAAGCACCTGACACAAATAAGGCGGGAGGAGAATAATGATGCCCTTTGTGCCCCCCCAGATCTTGGGACTTTTCTGCCCTGCTTTGGTTCCTCAGCACAGACTAAGGCAGCCAGGCACCAGCTGGGATGGTACATTAACTGGGGATCACTAGGGCAGCCCTGCCCCAGCATCTTTGCAGGAGATAGCACAGGAGCTGCTATTGCATTTCTGTGCCACCAATGGGTTCCTGCATGTGGGAGAGAGCCTCCAGGGTCTGGATGTTCTGGGTTTTGACTCATGTTGAACTTGTGGATGGGGTCACAGCGCATGGCGCATGGTCAGGATGGGAAGCCAGGGGGATTCATTTAGTTTCTAGGCAATAATTAGAGTGCTAGATGTTGTTGGTGTGGTCTGTCCCTCACTCCAACACAAACAAGAAAGACAAATTACAGAATCGGAAAGTCACATGGTATGCAAATGGGGCAGTCGGGAAAAGGGGTGTCTTCAAAGCCTAGGGAGATTTCCATGTAGCTTCTTCCTCTGATATTTTAGACTCAATGGGCCCCATTCTTTCCTCGCATTCCCTCTGGCCACATTGACTTTAATTGGGGAGGGTAATTTTGGTTCTTCATTACTATAAACAAAGTTGCTCTCCCTCTTACGTATTATCAGGCTTTAATCTATGAGAGGCAGCTTGTTTGTGCAAAATATAATTTAGTGTTATGATTCTTCAGCAGCACGTCCTGGGCACTCGAGTCAAGAATGCCAAGCAAGCCTAATTGTGTTAGAAGCTTGTTAAACATTGCACATATTTAGCAAGCTGTTGATTGTCTTATTAATGTATTTATGAAGCAATAGTTCATTTCACCATACCCCATTAATTTAGGGGATCTCCTGCATTAAGTGGAGACATATGAACAGTCATAAGAGCTAAAGCTAGATACCTAAAACTTGATGAGTTGCACAGAACGATGACATATACAGAAAATTCGGTGACAGCTCTTTCTAGTTTATAAGTAAGAAAGAAAAAAAGAAAGAAAGAAAATTCTCCACAGTGTTAAGGCTAGATTGTACTTATATCGTTGTATGGTAAAGTGGTAATAAGGATTCCCTCATGGCATTATGGTTATGTGGATCTTTGGTTTTTATCTTCAGTGGGAGAAGGTAGATCTAAAAATAGCATCTCAGGCATTGTGTATCATTCAGGATTAATAATATATTGTGGAATCTCAGCTGTGGAATCAAAATCTTTATTAAGAATTTGATCTGGAGTTGATTTACCCATGAATCTGTACGTACTTGAAGGTAGTAGATAGACACTAATTTATGGACGTAAAACCTGGGTGACCAACCGACCGACCGATCGAAAGAATTGGGAGAGGTATCACCCTCGCATCAAGTGGGAAGATCGCTACAGTGATACCAGCATTCTCACTGAAGCCAGTGTCACCAGAATTGAAGCAATGATCCTTACGCTCGAACTGTGCTGTGTGGACATTGTGTGCTGATGCCAGATTTTCACCTCCCAAAAGAAGCTCTCTACTCTCAGCACATCTATGGTCAGAGATCTTGTGGCGGTCAGCAGAAATGCTGAAAGCATATCTTAAGAAAACTTATGTGGACATCATGAACTAGGAGAGCAAGCACCAACCAACCTCAATGGCGCCACATTCTTCCTCAAACCGTGGCCTGCTTCAAGGAGAAGTATCTTGCCCTTGAAGCTGAAAAGAGAAAGAGAAAAAAGGAAAAAGAAAAACTTTCTACCAGCAGGCAGCTGACCCACTAGGAAATGTTAGTACCTATTACAGGCTGATCTGTGGTTCCAGAATTGGACCCTGGAGTCATCTCAGGACCCATATGTAAATCAATGGTAGAGATCATACTCAAATTGAGGGATTGCCGATGACGAGATAGATACGGTGACAGAGAAAGAAATGAGCGCCAAGAGGTTGCTTTATTCCTTTATGCAATAGCAGGAAACGCATCATATTTCACTTCCAGTTTTGGTTCCAGAAGTAGGCATCTTTTTCAAACTACCATAGACCCAGTATGAATCCTCAAACCTGCTGGGAAGAATGATGGGAATAAGGACTGAGGTAAGACATTATGAACTAGATTGAGGTTTGGCACGCCGCCCTCGGTGAGTGTGGTGTGTAGCTATGCTGCCCACAAAGCACCCCAGGGAAGGAACTGTGTCCCAGAGAGAGTGTTTCTGCACAGGCCCTAACCACTAGCCCATCTTTCTAGCTCTAGGGGTTCCATTTTATTTGCTCTTGTATAGGTGTGTAGGGGAGGGGGAGAGGGTGAAGGAGACATTGCAAAGTGGAACTTCTATGTGATTTTCTCTGATAGTGCGAGTGCTGGCACAGAGGGAGGAGTCAGGGTGGAGGGCAGCAGGTTAGTAGAACTACTCATGCAGCTTGTGCTCCTTGAGGACTCCAATCCGAATTCTGGCTGAGTCGGCTAAAATTCCCTCTGAGCTGCCCACTGCAATATGGCTCCTTGGCATTAACCCTTCATGCACAGGCTCTGCCCATCCAGAGCCAGACCCTTGTCACTCTGGCTTCACAAACTCATGGTCTCTAAGCAGAATGTTTTTCCAGGTTTCTCACATAAGAACAGTCATACTGGGTCATACCAATGGTCCATCTAGCCCAGTATTCTGTCTTCCAACAGTGGCCAATGTCAGGTGCTTCAGAGGGAATGAATAAAACAGACAATCATGAAGTGATCCATCCCATCCCCCATTCCAAGCTTCTAGCAAACAGCAATCTCTGCCTATCCTGTCAAATAACCATTGATGGACCTATCCACCATTGATTTATCTAGCTCTTTTTTGAACCCTGTTATAGTCTTGGCCTTCACAACATCCTCTGGCAAGGAGTTCCACAGGTTGAGTGTGTGTTGTGTGAAGAAATACTTCCTTTTGTTCATTTTAAACCTGCTGCCTATTAACTTCATTTGGTGACCCCTAGTTCTTGTGTTATGTGAAGGAGTAAATAACACTTCTTTATTTGCTTTCTCAATACCACTCATGATTTTATAGACGTCTATCATATCCCCCCTTAGTTGTCTCTTTTTCAAGTTGAAAATCCCAGTCATATTCATTTCTCCTTATATGGAAGCTTTTCCATACTGCTAATAATTTTGTTGCCTTTTTCTGTACCTTTTCCAACACAGGTATATCTTTTTTGAGATGGGGCGACCAGATCTGCACGCAGTATTCAAGATGTGGGCAATATGATATTTTCTGTCTTATTATCTATCCCTTTACTAATGATTCCTAATATTCTGTTATAATGTTTGACTTTCACTGCACATTGAACCGATGTTTTCAGAGAACAATCCACAATGACTCCAACATCTCTTTCTTGAGCAGTAACAGCGAATTTAGACCCCATCATTTTATATGGATAGTTCAGATTATATTTTCCAATGTGCATTATTTTGCATTTATCAACATTGAATTTCATCTGCCTTTTTCTTGCCCAGTGACTCCATTTTGTGAGATTTCTTTGTAACTCTTCACAGGCTACTTGTATCATCTGCAAATTTTGCCATCTCACTGTTTACCCCTTTTTCCAGATCATTTATGAATATGTTGAACAGTACTGATCTCAAGACAGACCCCTGAGGGACACCACTATTTTCCTCTCCCCAACCTTGAAATTGTTTTTATTGTCCCAACCGTTGCAGAGCCTGGAAAGATTCAGACATCAGCACACTCTCCTCCTTCTCTACCGCACATTTTATCCATGTAAAAAAGCCATGTAACCAATTCCAGCAAATTCCAGCATCTCCTCAGGGAGGCTAATTCCCCCTTCTCCCCTTGGCCCTGTCTACATTCCACCCCCGCTGTGCCTCAAGCCCCACCCCATATCCATCCCAGGCACCGCCCCCACCCCAGGTTGCCACTGCGTCTTTTCCCCCCTCGGCCTCGCTGCTCGCCATGTCCTCCTTCCCCGCTCCACTCAGCCCCATTCCTCTCTTCCACACACCCCCATCCCCTAAGGCAGTGAGTGACAGCGAGAGGGCAGGGATACGGAGAGCAGTGCGGAGGGAGGGATGCAGTGGTGAGAAGGGGAGGGGCCTGGGGAGGAGTTAGGGTGGAGCCTGGGGCAGGGCCGCAGGTGAAAGAGGCAGGATGCGGAGCTAGCCTTCCCAAGGGGAAGTTTCACCCCCACCGCCTATGGTTCTATCCCATCCATCTCTTTTAAATCACCAGACCCCTGGGTAATAGACACTATTCCCCCCTGTTGACAGGCCTGACAAGATCTAATGGATGGATGTTATAGGTAGATAAATTCAGACTAGAAACAAGATTTTGGCAGCAAGGGTAATTTATCATTGGATTGATTTACTGCGCGTTATGGTGGATTCCACATCACTGGACATTTTAAAACCACGTCTGGATGCTTCTCGAAAAGATCTGCTCTAGTCCAAACAGGAATTATTGTGGGGGAAGTTCTATGGCCTGTGCAGGGATGCTCTAGCTGTGGGCAAACGAGGCAGCTGCCCAGTGGTGACAGATTTCTGGGAGAAGGGATTTTTTTTTTTGATGGGCAAAATTGCGATGAGAATGAAAGGGCTGTTGATGATGAATGCTGGAAAATGTAGTCTCTGAGAGGGCAGTGAATCCATGATGGTTCCCACTGTCATGGACTTGGATGGAGGGGACCTAGTAGCCAGAGCAGGATTCAGGTCTAGTGGGCAGAGCAGCCATCCAGTTTGGGGAGTGAAGCCGAGGGTCAGCGTCAGAGTTGACTGCCAGTTATTAGAGCTGGGGTCAAGCCAAAACCAGGAAAATAAGGGTCAGAGCCAAGGTCAGATACTAAATGTCAGAGCCAAAAATCAACCCAGAGTCAGAGGCTCGGCTCAGAACCAGGACTGGTAACTGATAGCTGGAAGTGAGGCGTTAGGGTAGGAGCGAGAGGAGATGCAAGGATCAAGCATTGAACAGAGCACAGTGGGAACAGGAAGAGGAGTGGGTGCAGGAAGCACTATAAGAAGGGTCCAAAGCAACCACAGCAAGAAATCACCTTGTTCTTCAGTCAACTTCTTGTGCCTCCGTCTGGCTTAATTAGTGTGATTGAACCAATCAACGGAACTGTGAGATCCTCCAATCAGGGCTACTGTGTGTGGGGCTTTAGCTGAGGCTAGAGTCCTACTAGATTCTTGGCCCACCATGTTTCAGCAGACGGTGGTTGGAGGCCAGGATGCAGCAACTTCTGAAGATTGAACGAACTCTGCTATAGGGGGAAACTGTAGGGAGGCAATATGGGGTCTCCTGGTTAAGGAAGCTTCCTGCTGGTGTCTTGCCCCCTGGTGTTTGTTAGAATGGAAATTGATCCATTTCCTGCAATCTGCTCCCCCTGCCATGATGCTGAGTGGTTATCTTCTCCTCTTGATGGGTGTGACAGAATGTACCCCTGTGTCCATACCCACTGTGGTAATAATCTCTGTACAAAATACACCTTGTGAGGTATCATCTGAAACCTCATAATCTGATGGTCAGTGTTGTCCTGATAAAATATGTTGTGACATTGGCTTCTAGGGGAGCCATGTGGAGAAGCTCAGTTTAGGATAATCTTCAAAGAATGGGGCAAGCAAACCCCCAAATCCTGGTGGCTATTTTTAAAATGAGATTTTCCCATCTGGCAACAAACAACTTCTAATTACCTTACTGGTTAGCCAGAAGCCAAATTCCCTTAAAGCCACTCAGCCCTCTGGCTTGCACCCAGACAGCTGAGTCAAATATGATGGAGATTACTACAAATATTTGTCCATCGTAAGTAAAAAAGTTCTACCTATCCCAAAGGACCGGGCACATTCCCAACCAGGTCACTGAATAATTCAGATTTTACTCTAATACACGCTTAAAGCCAAAGCTTATTAACTAAACTAATATTTATTTTTTAATAAAGAGAGAATATTGGTTAATAGATCATTATTCACACAGATGAAAATAAAATCCTTAGATCAGTTTCATAGTATAGGTGGTAAGGTGAGTTGCTAAGTTCTTTTAGGATCAGATTTGTAGTAGTAGTGAAATAAACTGCTAATTTTCAAAAGTCTCTGTAAATTACCTGAACAACTTGGGGGTCACAAATGCTTGTTTAAAGCTTCCTTGTTAGAAATCCAGTCCAGAGAAATGAAACACAAAATGAAGACAAAATTAAGATATTTCCAGGGCCTTATATGTCTTCTGTCATGTGGGTGGATGTTCTGTGTTTTAGCTTGTGGAAGTTCACAGGCAGGAGATGGAGTCCAGGGTCACATGAGTAAATCACATGTCCTTGCATGTTTTGTTGGGTCATAGGAGCAGTCATTACCCATATTCTGGCTAAAACGTCCACAGAAAGACTCACTGGATGAGGATAAGCTCCTTTTGTGGACAGTTCTGAGAGCTAAGCATCCTTGGATGGGCCATCAACTGGCACTGTTCATACACAATGTAGCTAGACTGGATACAAACTGTTACCCCAGGAGAAACACATTTGAAATCCAGATGGAAAGTCATATTTATAACTTCAGATACAAAGATGATACATGCACATAAACAGGATAATCGTATCTGATAGATTGTAACTTTTCCATTGATACCTTACATGAGTTTGTATAAGATTTGTTGCAGTTTTTTAACAGTGGTAGCAACAATGATATGCATGGTGATATTTTAAACATACGTCACATATGTCACATACACTTTGTATGTGAAGTTATAAGAGTTCCCTGTATGATGTTATTAATATGTGTTCCGAACCACAGCAGAAGTTGGCAATCAGGTCTGTCTCAAACAAAGGAATGTGCATTTTTAAGTAGCAAACAGAGTAATCAAGCAGGAATGGTAGACAAAGAAAGCTCAAACAGGTGAGGAAAAGCAGCAGGGAACACCGTTTTCCATAGGCTTTTTGTCTCTTCAATCTCAGCTGGAAATGTTTTTCAAGAGGGAGACAGACATTATAAAAAGAAGGCACAAACACACCTGCTGTCTCGCTCCCCAACTTCTTCCCCCTCCCCATTGCATTCACAGCACTAGAATGGACAAAGGAAGCATTTGTTGAATACTGACAGAAGGGGTCCTGACCTAAGAAGAAAGTAAGACTGCTGAAACCATATGGTGAGAAACTTTGTCTGAACCTGATGTAGTTTATTAAATTAGGCGCCAGTTGCATTATAACTTTATTTTCTTGTAACCATTTCTGACTTTTATGCCTCATTACTTGTACTCACTTAAAACCTACATATTTGGAGCTAATCAACTTGTTTTATTGTTTTATCTAATCCAGTGTATTTGAATTGAATTCTCTGGGAAACTCCATTTGGGGTGGCAAGTTATGTATATACTATTTCTAGTAAAGACATGACAGATTTTGTATCATTTGTATTGTCCTGGAGAGGCATACATTTCTCAGGGACAATCTAAGATCGTGGTGTGTTTGGGTCAGCCTGCATTACAACCGAGGCTGGTAAGAGCCAAGGTGTGGCTGGCAGACTGCAGCACACACATAGCCATAGCTGGGAGTGACTGGTGGAGGCTGTCTGTGGGCAGTCCAGGCTGGAGGCGACAGCAGCAAAGCACTGGAAAGGGCACCCCAGATTAGAGGACAAGGTGACACAGCTGCTCATTTGTCTGGGTGGTACCCTGGTTTGTCACAATGAGTCTGTTTATCTTTTGTATAAATTGCATTTCCATTGTCTCAATGTTCTTTGGAAATACCTTCAAGATGGCAGAACCACATTCCTTCCTCTAGGGTGGGGTAACTTCAGTCTTACCTGGCAGACACATTTTAAGAACATAATTACCAAGATGTTTATAATTTTGAGTCAGGAAGTCAACACTCCAGCAAACTTGTAGTTGATAAAGGGGAACATAAGAAAAATTACCTAATTTTCAAATGTTTGTTCTCCTTTCTACACTGGGTGAACTAGATAGTGACTGGTGAAACCTTTATAAGAGGCATAATTACATAGATGTTACCAAGATGTTTATAATTTTGAATTTGTCCTTCACACACACCCCACACAATAATATTAAAGATCTGGAGGTTATTAGCTTTCTGTTGCTATCTTGCATGACACCGGTTAGATGCAGGTTAGATGTTAGTGAGTTGGGGTACACTGAACTGGTCAGACTGGCTGACACTCACTACCAGATACCAGTAAGCCCCTTGTGCTCTTGCATTGGGATGCTGCTAGGGTCACAACCTTGCCCTGTCCTTAATAATTGTGATGTCATGCTGCTGTATATTTGGTCTCAGCAGCACTGATTGTTAAACGATCGTTTTGTTGGGCAGTTTGTCCTCTAGAGATGGGAGCTTCACTTTCTGTAGCAGCAACAATAGCTCTTCACACCATCTTTCTAGGAACAAGTTCAAACCTGGGAATTTCAGAGGCAGTTCTGGCCTCCCTTACACACAGTTTAATATTGGTTCAGCTAATATGGTCAGGGGTGTGATTTCTCCACCTATACCACTCCGAGCGTGTTTGCCATTTTATTGGTATTAAGGTACCTTATAGCAGTACAGCTTATTCCTGTTTGCTGCGGCAGCTAGACGGGTACAGTTAAAGTGGCTTTGTGTCTAAATAAAGCCTCTCAGAGCTATCTTACTTTCTCTCCTCTTTGTTTCTGAATGATTCTGCCGAATTTTCCGTAACTGATGATTTCTTTCATCACTACTTCCTGTCTTGTAGAAATCTAAGTTATAGACTGCAAAGGTAAGGGTTTGTTTGTTTTTTAAGTATAGAATGGAGGACTGGTTAAAGATTTTGAAATTTTGACAATTTGCTGAAATTTTGAATTTCAGTGGGAAAGAAACCATTTAGTTTTGTGACACTTTTTCTTTCCTGACTTACTTATGGGGGTGGCGAACACGTTCAAAAGTGACCAAGGATGTTATTGACATTTTAAAAAAAATAGAGCAAAGATATTGCAATTCCCCTCTAATATTCTAACAGCTCTAAAGTAATTAAAAAAAAATCCTATAGGATAATAGTACAACCTCCTGCCTTTTAAATCTAGTGATTTTTTTGGCCACTTCCATTAACCAATCTCTAACAAACTTACATTTGCCCCAAGATACTCAGTGTTACATCTGTACAATAATAGGTCCCATCCTGTATCCTGAAGTATGTGGAAGAAGTAATGGGCCCAGGAGGTTGTGAAGAGGCACTGTTGGTAGCACACTCATCCCTGTGGTTGTTGCAGCACTGAGAGAAGTTCCAGAGGGGTAGCCCTGTTAGTCTATATACAGCAAAAACAAGGAGAATCCTGTAGTCCTGTTAGTCTTTAAAGTGCTACAGGACTCTTCTTGTTTTTACTGAGAGGAGTGCAGACTTAACTGAAGCCAATTAACCAGTTCTGTCTTCGAGTGATTGCTCATATCCATTCCAGTATAGGTGTGTGCACGCCCCGTGCACAGATTCCCGGAACTTTTTTCCCTTAGCTAGCTCTGTAGGGTCGGCTCCGGCGCCCCCTGGAGTACCGCGCTCATGCCACGGTACATAGGGCGCTGCCGATCCTGCGCCCCCTCAGTTCCTTCTTTCCGCCTGTGATGGTTACCGGAACGTCTGCCTCTTGCATACAAACGCAAGTAGCATCCCTTAGTGTTAGCTTTATTGTTTGAGTTTTTGTTTTTTAAATTAGATAGTTAGCAAGTAGTTAAGTAAATAATGCCATTACGGGTTAGAGCGGAGCCATGCCTGGCTCCACCGGCTTTAAAGCCTGCACCGCGTGTGCAAAGTCCTTTCCTGTGAGTGACCCTCATGACCGTTGCCTCCGATGCCTCGGGGAGCAACATAGGAAAGAGAAATGCAGGATCTGTAGGTCCTTCAAACCAAGAACCCAGAAGGAGAGGGACACGAGATTAAAAGCGATCCTGATGGAGTCCGCGCTTCGCCCGGCCTCCGAGCCGTCGCATTCTCCTGCGGCACCGAGTGTCTCCTCGGTGTGGAGTGCTCACCAGCACCGACATCGGCACCGTCACCAGCGCCGGCACCGGCACCATCGGCACCGAAAAAGAAGAAGCGGCACGAGGACGCACATATGGACTCCACCCTGCTACTGGGAAAGGAGGGGGTGCAACAGGAGATGCCCCAGCCATATACCGTGGAGAGTACTCCGGCACCGGCATCTCTTTGCAGAGAGCCTCCCCCGACTCCTGGGGGTGAGGGAGCGCCTCTGCAAGGGCCGTCGACACCGGAGGCTTTCGCTGCGGCACGCGCCCTCATGGGTCTGCCGACGCCTCCGTCCCCCCCTCGGCCGAGGGCTCCGGGACCGGTGTCTCGGGGTAAACCCGCGTTGGGTGGCCCCGGTGGGTAGAGACGGGAGTCAAGGTCTCCCCCCAGACGGTCAAGGAGGGTGGAGAGTGCGGGCTCCCCTCCTAGCTCCGACTCCGGGTCGTTGAGCTCCCCGGCACCGCGGTACTGAGGGCGGTCCCAGGGCAAACGCTCGAGGCAAAGGCGCTACAGTTCCACCTCGAGTAGGGATCTTAGCGTGGACTCCGGTACTCCGGTGCGGAGCTCAGCTCGGCACCGATCCCCAGAGCTGCCTGCCTCGGCGCGGCCGACTACCTCGGCACCGAGTACATCGGCACTGTGCATCGCAGCACCGCCGGCTTCGGCACCGTACGCTCTGACGACGTCTGCTCCAGCACCGCCTGCCTCAGCACCGAGCATCTCGGCACTGCCCGCCTCGGCACCGAAGGGCTAGTCACGCTCCCGATCAGCATCGTGACGGCACAGCCAACACCAATCCTGTTCCAGATCTGGGAAGTGTCGCCGCAAGTCTTCTCAACGGAGGGGTTGTTCCAACTACAACTCTTCCAGCAGCTCTTCCGCTCATGGGCACCATAGGCGCCGGCACCAGAGGTCTTCATCGTCCCAGAGCCGCTCCCCTCCCAGGGCCCATAAGCATCGTTCAAGTGGCTCTGGGTCCAAGGGGAGACGCATGGAGATGACCCAGCAGGTTCCCACGTCAGCAGCTGCATGGCCTCAAGGCCCCTGGCAATGGCCATATTGGGGGCCTTGGGGCGCTCAAATGGGTCAAGGGACCGCCTTGATTCAGTCCTCGGCAGCCCAACCAGTGCCTCTTCCGGTTGGGGCACAGGAGAGTAACCCTTCGGAGGAAGGATCTGACCCAGAGGGAGGTCCTTCTGCAGGGGTCCTTCCTCAATCCTCCTCCTCATCCCCTGATAAGGCAGCGGCCAGAGACCACAAGGCCCCCCTCTTTGACTTCCGGGCCCACCAGGACCTCCTGAGGAGAGTGGCAGACAGTTTGGGCCTGGAGATTAAGGAGCAATACCCCAAAAGACAAGGACAGCAAAAAGCTGGACCTATTCGGGCGTAAAATGTATTCCACAGCGGCCCTAGAGCTGAGGGTCGCAAACCATCAGGCTCTCCTCGGCAGGTAGAATTTGAACCTCTGGTCTTCTTTGAAGAAGTTCTCCTCGGGGTTGCCCCCGGACCTGGCCACTGACTTCGCCACTGTGTCGCAGGAGGGAGTGGTGATGGCTAAGGCGACACTTCAGTCAGCCAGTGATGCAGCGGACGCTGCCAGCTGGTCAATAGCGTCTGCCATTGCCATACGCCGCTGCTCCTGGCTGCAAGCATCTGGTCTGTCTCAGGAGGTCCAGCAGTCAATTCAGGACCTCCCATTCGACTGCACTGGCCTCTTTTCCGAGAGGACGGATGAAAAGCTTCACACCCTGAGGGACTCACGGGCCACTCTAAGATCCCTAGGGCTATACACCCCTCAGGCCTCGAGGTGCCAGGGCCGCCCTCAGCCCCAGAGGCAGCCGCAGCCCCCGCTAAGGCTGCCACCCAGACCTGCTCAGCTGAGGAGGGGTCGGGAACGTTACCGGGTGCCCAACCACCAGGATCGGCAGGGGCCCCCTGTGGGGTCCCAGCAAGGCCCAAACAAGGGCAGGGGCCCCTATAGGAAGTTTTGACAAGGTGCACGAGGGTGGCATCTCTCCTCCTCCCCCCCGGATCACCCCAAATTATTCTCCCACAGACTCCGGCCATACTACGCCGAATGGGAGGCGGTTACTACGGACCAGTGGGTCCTTGGGATAGTCCTCCGGGGCTACGCTTTGCAGTTTACGGCCTTCCCACCCAACCTTCCCCCTACCCAGTCCCTCTACAGGGACCCCTCTCACGACCAACTCCTCATGCAGGAGATCAAATCCTTTCTTACGCTCGGGGCTGTGGAGGAGGTTCCTCCACAGGAACGGGGAAGAGGACTATACTCGAGTTACTTCCTGATTCCCAAGGCCAAAGGGGGCCTGAGGCCGATTCTGGACCTCCGCCATCTGAACAAGTTTATCAGGCGCATCAGGTTCCATATGGTCTCTCTGGCCTCCATCATTCCTACCCTAGATCCAGGGGATTGGTATGCCACCCTCGATCTGAAGGACGCGTATTTCCACATCACTATCCTTCCAGGTCACAGAAAATTCTTGAGGTTTATGGTAGCTGGGTGCCACTACCAGTTTTTGGCCCTACCCTTTGGCCTTTTGTCCGCGCCAAGGGTATTTACAAAATGCATGGCAGTGGTAGTGGCCCACCTGCGTCTCAGAGGGGTCCAGATATTCCCTTACCTGGACGACTGGCTGATCCGGGGCAAGTCCAGGGCCCATGTGAGGGACAGCCTGGCTCTTACCTGCGCCACATGCACCAGACTGGGGTTGCTCATCAATGAGCAGAAGTCTACTCTCACCCCGGTGCAGCTCGTAGAGTTTATAGGGGCCATATTAGATGCCACGCAGGCCAGAGCCTTCCTTCCTCAGACTCGGTTCGAGACCATGACCGCCATAATCGGTGATCTCCATAGGTCCCCCACGACGACAGCCAGGCACTGCCTTCAGCTGTTGGGACACATGGTGGCATGTACTTATGTGGTGAGGCTGGCTTGCCTCAAACTAAGGCCTCTCCAAGGGTGGCTGGCCTCAGTCTATGTACCAGCCAGACACCGGATGAACAAGGTGGTCACGGTTCCCACCCAGGTACTGTCCTCCCTGGACTGGTGGAGGGACCTCGGGAAGGTGCTGAGGGGTGTTCCCTTCAGAGACTTGGCTCCCTCAGTGACCCTAATAACGGATGCCTCAGACGAGGGTTGGGGGGCCCACATCAGCAAGGACCTGAGCACCCAGGGGCTATGGTCAGACTATGGTCAGAGAGCTCAGGGCAGTTCGCTTGGCCTGAAAAGTCTTCATCAAATTCCTGGGGGGAGAACGATTCAGGTCTTTACAGACAACACGGCGGCCATGTTTTATATAAACAGACAGGAGGGAGCACGCTCCTCGGCCCTTTGCCAGGAGGCCATTTGTCTTTGGGACTTTGCTGTGAGGCACAATTTTCACATATCTGCCTCTCACCTCTCGGGGGTCAGGAACGACAAGGCAGACCGCCTCAGCAGATCATTCTTACCCCGCCACGACTGGTCACTGCACCCGGAGGTGGTGACTTCGATCTTCCGGAAGTGGGGAGATCCCCAGCTGGACCAGTTCGCATCATCCTGGAACAGGAAGTGCCCGAGTTTCTGCTCACTCCGGGGTTGCGAGCCGGGCTCCCGCTCTGACGCATTCCTTCTAGACTGGACGGGGACCCTCCTGTATGCGTTTCCCCCCATTCCGCTTCTGCCCAAGGTCCTCTTGAAAATCAAGAGGGACACAGCGGATATGATACTGATTGCGCCTGCTTGGCCACGGCAGCACTGGTACAGACTGCTGCTCGACCTGTCAGTCGATACGCTGCTCCCGCTCCCGAGGTGCTATGACCTACTCTCACAGGACCAGGGTCGCCTGCTGCACCCGGACCTGGATTCCCTCCACCTGACGGCATGGAGACTCTGTGGCTGACGGAGGGAGAGAGAACCTGCTCGGCGCAGGTCCAACAGATTCTGCTGGGCAGCAGAAAACCTTCCACTCAGGTTGTGTACCGGGCCAAGTGGAAGCGTTTTACTTGTTGGGCGGAGTCCCGGGGTGTCCCACCTCCGGCTCACCCATACAGGCGATATTGGAGTACCTACTCCACCTAAAGCTCCAGGGTTTAGCACTGGCTTCCCTGAAAGTGCACCTGGCAGCTATCTCGGCCTTCCACCAGCCGATGGAAGGGCGTTCACTGTTCTCCCATCCCATGTCAGTCAGGTTCCTCAAAGGGGTGGAGAGGCTGTATCCCCAGGTCTGCGACCCGGTGCCTCCCTGGGATCTAAACCTGGTCCTCGCCATGTTGACAGGACCCCCTTCGAGCCTCTGGCTACATTCCCACTGCTCATCCTCTCTTGGAAGGTAACCTTCCTGGTGGCCATTACATCGGCTAGGAGGGTCTCTGAGCTCAGAGCTTTAACCTCGGAGCCCCCTTATAAGGTCTTTTATAAAGATAAGGTCCAGCTGAGGCCCCACCCAGCCTTCCTACCTAAGGTGGTGCCTCAGTTCCACTATAACCAGAATATCTTCCTCCCCGTGTTTTTTCCCAAACCGCACAGTTCGGAGGAGGAGAGGAGATGGCACTTGCTGGACGTCAGACGAGCCCTGGCCTTCTACATTGAGCGGACCAAGCCATTCCAGAAGTCAACGCAGCTGTTCGTGGCAGGGGCGGATCGGATGAAGGGCTCACCTGTCTCCATCCAGCGCATCTCCAACTGGATCACCGCCTGTATCAAAACCTGCTACGAGCGGGCGAAGGTGCCACTTCCAGGAGCTGTGACAGCGCACTCAACCAGAGCCCTGGGACATCTGCAGAGCAGCGACCTGGTCGTCGGTCCACACCTTCACGTCCCACTACGCCATCGTGCAGCAGGCGAGAGAGGACGCGGGATTTGGCAGAGCAGTACTGGCGAGAGTAGCTCGACGTTGACTCCTACCCACCTCCAAGGTATGGCTATTTAATCACCTATACTGGAATGGATATGAGCAATCACTCGAAGAGAGAAAACAGGGTTACTTACCAGTAACTGTTGTTCTTCGAGATGTGTTGCTCATATCCATTCCAAACCCACCCCACTGTCCCCACTGTCGGAGTCGGCAGAAAGAAGTGACTGAGGGGCCGCAGGGTCGGCAGTGCGCTATGTACCACGGCATGAGCGCGGTACTCCAGGGGGTGCCGGAGCTGACCTACGGAGCTAGCTAAGGGAAAAAGTTCCGGGAATCTGTGAATGGGGCGCGCACACACCTATACTGGAATGGATATGAGCAACACATCTTGAAGAACAACAGTTACTGGTAAGTAACCCTGTTTTTCTGCTGTGAATTACTAACACTTGTTAGGCAATTGCTGGGCTAATAAGGCAATTAGCTCAATAACAGAGAGGCTATAATTGGGAGGATCAGAAAGCCCGGAAAAGCTCAAAGGGAGAATCTAGGCTGAGGACCGAGGGCTATGTGGAAACCTTCTGTGCTAAGCCTGCAATTCTGTGTAAGTGAAGAATAATTACATATGTGGTGAAAGGTTACAAATATGTTTGTGGTTAAGAGACCAAGCAATGGGACAGGCAGCACAATACACTGTGATGGAGATGCTGGTGCCTGTGACAGAGGTCAATGGCTCTGTTTGGAAATGAAGCAGTCAGCTTATGTAGGCCACAAAGTAGAATTGGCACTATATTATATGGGCAATGAGCATGTTGGTCACATTTCACACAATTTGATTTATGATCATTTATAAGTAATTAAATCAACTGAGCTAGTCCAGTTGTATGTTTTTCATCAGAAAATGTCAATACACTTTTTTTATTTTGGTTTTTTTTTTAACTTTTTTGAAAAGTTTTGAAGTTGTTAGAATTTTCTATTTTCATACTTTCAAAATGTTCCCTTTTTCTGGTTCCAAATGGCTTTATCTTAGAAAACTTTTTTTTAACTTTAAGTATAAATTTAACTAAAGGTCAAAATTATAACACAATGTTTCAATTAACCCTATCCAGCTTTTTCAGAAGACCAGTTTGTGAACATTTTGGATGTTGACTTTTGGTTCCAATTCAGGATGTGGGGGAGGGGGGGGATTTGAGTTCTTGGATTCCTGCAGAATGGGAATATGGCTTCCTGCTGATCTCTCTAAATGTATAATTGTTTTAATAGTTGGTGAATCTCTTTGTTATTGAGTCCATCAGGTTGCTTATAACCTTCCTTGGCACACACAACTCATGCTTCTAACATCTATTAATCATTTACTAGCCCTTCACAAGTTATTCATAAATGGAACCTTAATATACAAATGTGAGTAAAATAGTCAGGATTTCTTTCCAAACAAAATTCTCATTTGTTTAAACTGTTCACAAAAGAAGGTCAGTTTTGAATTTCCTGACTTGAAAAGTGTTGAGTAGTTTTTTCTTTTGAAACAACTTTTCATTTCAAAGTTAAATTAAACTTACATTAAAAAGTTTTAAAAGGGGTACATCTGAATGAAACATTTTGATTCACTCTAAACTGAAAATTGTCAGGTTTTTTTATTTTCAGTTTGTGAAAAATTTTGACATTTTTGTTCTACTTTAGAATGGGACGAATTTTTGAAAAGTTGAAAATTCTTGTTAAGAGAGGACAACTGTTTTCTGCTGTATGCTGATTTTTAGTTGCTTGACCATAGCTACTCCATTTTAGCTAGCTTCTTTGTTCATAGAGGCAAGGCCGTTCCACTCCGTGTAAGGATCATGGAACGTTTTCGCAGGAAAGCAAAAGGAGATAAGCCTCGGCCGGATTAAGCAAGTTGTGCAGCCTTGATATATAAGCTGTAGCTAGTTGCAAAACATCTGCAAAAACATCTTATGAATATGCATACCTTTGTAAGTAGAAGTAGAGATAATATAGGCCAATAGTTATAGAGAAAATAGATTTGTGCCCTTGTAAGGGGGTTATGTATGCTTTTGTCATTTGTGTTTAGGTAGTAATAAGGTATAAAACTGTCTGTAACTCTGAATTCGGGGTCTTTTTCCACTGTCCACTTGTGGGCTTGGGGATTGACCTTCTGCAGAATAAACTCTTTTGGAGACTGTCCAGCCTGAAATCCTGTGTGGGTCTCTTATCGGTACAGGGTAACGAACCACACTTGGAATCTTATTCCAACACTGCCCATCCCGAAATGTGACCCGAATGTCATTGTTTAGACAACTTAATGGGTGGGGTTCACTTCTCTTCCTATAGCATGAGTCCTGTTTACGTCTTGTACAAACAATTGCATGCGTATTACTTCTAAAAAGGTGCTCTTTACAAAGGTCTTTACAGAGTAATTAATCAGTACCTAATTGATACATTGTACTTGATGGCTTTTTCTGTTTGGTGATGTGCTACCAAGCCCTTTAGTACTATTTATGGGCCTCCTCAGATCCCCTGCTTTGAACTGATATGTGAAGAACTGCACAGTTATGTTACACTATTGGTCATAGCCTGAGAGGGAAAATCTTCTTTCGAGAAGCAGTGTGACCAGGCTCCTGACTCTGCGGGGAAGGGCTCTCTAGGTACCAACTGTGAGCAGGTCCCTCTCCCCATCCCGTGCTTGCGTGGAGGAGCACAATCTCTTGGGAGGGGGTTGTTGGGCCCCACTCTGGGTGTTTCTGGGGGTCACTGTCCTACCCAGTGAGGGCTGGGGTTAGAGGATGGAGAGTCAGACTGCTGCACATTCACCACAGGCAGCAGTTGCTCTTGTCCTATGGTGCTGGGCCTGGCTCCCTCTCTGGCCCATTCACTCTTGCTGCTAGGAGGTGTCAGTCACAGCATGATGTGCATGTCTGTGCACACAAAGGGCCTTCCCCCTTCCTCTCTGCCCTTCCCCCTTCCAGGTGATCTGTTAGGTAGCAGAGGCGTAGCCAGAACTGATTTTTTTTGGCAGGGTCTGTGGTTGACATGGGTGGGCATGAGCCTTGTTACAAGAGAAACAGACGCTGGTAGAAACGCAGGATGGATTGCTTAAAAGCTGATTGGGTGGGCCTGCTTTCAAAATGGGTGGGCCATGGCTTGCCCAGGCCCACCCGTAGCTACGCCACTGGCAGGTAGATTGAAGAGCGGGGCGGGCTGAACCCCCTCTATCCCTAGCCTCTTGCTGCCTATGATAGGCCATGTCTGGGTTGAGTGAGTGCCCTACCAAAACTCACTGACATGTGACTAGGCCTACCTGGACAATACAATGGATATGTTAAAGAAGGTGGCCAAACCAACCAAAAAACCCACAACCCAACAGCCCCGGTTCTGCAAGATGGGCTGGTAACTAGGCAATGGAGAAGAAGCCATGAGATGCAGGGAATCCTAGAGGACTCTGACCAAATCCCAGAATATGCTCGAGTGGT
>NW_027131942.1:0-3141 GCF_026122565.2 Emydura macquarii macquarii | reverse complement strand
AATCCATCACAACTCTTGGTAAATTGTTGCAATGGTTAAATACTCTCACCGTAAAATATTATGTCTTATTACCAGTCTGATTTTTGTCTAACGTCAACTTGCATCCTTTGGCTTGTGTTAGACGTTTCTTTGCTAGACCGAAGAGACCATTATTAAATATTTGTTCCCCATGTAGTCCTTACAGATGGTAATCAAGTCACCTCTGAACCCTCTGCAAAGAGGCAACTTTTCCCCCAGTTGTAGGATCCTGATATTTTAAATGGGACAAGTTAGACACAAGGGAAGGTGAAGGGATACAATAGAAAAGGACTGAGAGTTAGTTTGTGTCAATGGGACCAATGTCTTGTTAGCACTGCGAGGTTAGAGGTTTTTTCTTTTGTTTGCATGTATGATGCTTAGAGCTGGCTGGAAATATTTTGACTAATAGTTTTTAACTAAAAAAGCCTAATCATTGAAACCGAAACTGTTCGCAAAACAGGGTGGGGGTTTTAACAAATCCCTTGACTCAATTTTTTTTTTTTTGAAATTGTTGAAACACTTTGTTTTGACATTGTTTTAAACAAAAAAAAGTCTGGTTTCCTGGCTCAAAACCACTTTGTTTGAAACAAGCTAATTAAACTGACAGGATTTTTTAAAGGGCGGGGAAAGGTCAACACTGAAACAGCCATTTTATTTTATTTTTTTATTAATATGCTTTTGAGACTTGACTTTTCATCCGGATTCAGGATGGCAAAATGTTCACATTCTCAAAGTATTAATGAGACAGAAAAGCCATTTCCTGCCGAGCTGTAATCATGCTATTTGAGGACCAGAAGCAGGAAAGGGGTCTGTCAAGAGAAGCCCAAGGGCGTTCAGAAGTAAACCCTGTGGCCAACTTATGCAAAGTGTCCCATGAGTTTCCATCTCAGGGGCTTGGAATCTGGTTTCGTGAGGGAAGGAGCAGACTATGCACAATCAGGTCTTATTGGAGCCTTAGCAAGCAGCAAAAGAAGAAGGGGTGACGCTTTACTTGCCTTTGGCAGCTTGTAAAGTGCCATGTATGTTTAATCTTCCCGACTCGGTACCCGTGCACCATCACCACAAGGTACTAACAGGTGCTCAGAATGAAAATAAAGGGAGCCATCTCCAAATATTCTCCCTGATCCGTTGAATTAGCATCTGTGACTGCTTGCCATAAGTGCAGGACACAGCGTATCTTTGTGGGGATGCCATTTGCACTTGAGGTCGCGGCACTGAATGAAAGGCCAAGAAGGATCCAACTCCCGTTGTTTTCACAGCATTTGAATGTTTGTTCTCACTTGCTGTAATATTTTATAAAGAGAATCATTAGATAGCAGCTGAATTACTCTAACGGCCTTTGTGCAAACAGCAGTGGGAAGATGAGCAAAGAAGCCAGAACCACCAGAAAGTGCAGATCCAAAACTCCCTGAACTTTGGGAAAGTTCATGTCCGAGTTCAGATCTGAACGTGAACACTGGAACTCAGTAAGGATGTGTCATAATGGACCCTCCAGAGGAGGCATTAAAGAAAACAGCTACAGTTATAGCCAAGGGGCTTGCCCTAGCCTCTGTCAGAAGAATCGGCGAACTCCTCATTGTAGATGTTTGCATGATCACAGCGGCTAGGAGGTGGTGATCCTTTCTGGATCATCTAATTGCTTCTGGGCCATGGCTCTGGCCAGAGTTTGGGGAAAGTTGTCCAGGGGTGCACTGTATCCTATGAAACAGGCCGCACTCAGTGCAAACGCTTGCCCGCTCAAGTTTAACATTTCCTTTTTGAGAGTCTTTGCTCGTGGGAGCTTGGAATCGACGGCTCTCAAGTGTTCCTGCCACGAATGCCAGGTGGCTAGAACGTCTGCAGAAATCAAGTCAAGAACTGGAACCTGAGCATAGCTCTGGTTATTTCACTTTTAAATTGGGGCTTGTGGTAAACACCTTGAGGCATTTGCCCAGCTTCTCCACCTACGCAGGTCACCTGGACTGGTTCTGTTGCTCCAAGCTGGATCTATTGGGAATGACAATCCACCACTGCTACCGTCTTCTGCAACTCTGAACTGCTTGACAGCTGCTACTGAAGCGAGCTCCGGGCAGGCAGTCGTGGTTTTTGTCCTGGATCAGCAGGACTGTTTGGAGCTAAATCTCTGGCTAACTCATTTCGGAAGGGTACATGAAGGAAATCAAATTAAACTGAAATGTAAGGGGCTGGGATTTCTTCTCTTGAAAATTTTGGGATCAGTTTCCTGCCTTTTAGATAGAAGATTTAAGGTCTAAGAATAAAAAGCTTATGGTATAACATTTCTATCTGGATGACCATGAACTGGCTCACCTTGCTGCCTGTGTGCCCTGCTGCCCCCTGCATCTTCCTGGGGGCAATGCCTGCAGGGATAAGAGGCAGCTAGTGGGTGTAGGGACAGGGAGAGAAGCTTGCTGTGTTTAGAGGGTGGAAGCAGCAGCCTGCACTGGGGTTCTGGCTAGCTGGAAGAGAGGGATTTCGAATGCTTGTTGCTGGGAGCTCTGGCTAAGGAGACAGTACTCCCTACTGGTTCTCCAAGGCCACAGACCTGGTTGGAACCACAATTTTCTTTGTAAAGACAACAAGAGTCCTGTAGCACTTTAAAGACAAACACATTTCTGCAGGCATAAGCTTTCGTGGGCTGCAACCCACTTCGTCAGATGCACGAAATGGTAATCACAGATAGGAGGTGTGTGTGTGTATATATCCAAGGGTAAGAAACAACAATGGGGAGGGTAGGTGTTAGCAAAGTCCTTTCAGTTAGAGTAGATGAGGCCTATTCACAGCCCTTGATTAGAAGGTGAAAACAGTGACAATTATTACTTGTAAGGAGAGAACCATTCCAAGTCCCTGTTCAGACCCAGTCTGATTGTGTCAAGTTTGCAGATGAGTTCCAGCTCTGCAGTTTCTCCCTGAAATCTGCCCCCCCCCCCCCCTTTTTTTTGTGTGTGTGTGAAGGTTTTTTGTAGCAGTATGGCAACTTTCAAGTCAGCTACAGAGTGTCCTGGGATAGTGAAGTGCTCTCTGACTGGTTTATACCTCCTATCTGTGATTACTTCATGCATCTGAAGTGGGTTGTAGCCCATGAAAGCTTATGCCTGTAGAAATTTGTTAGTCTGTAAGGTGCTC
>NW_027131941.1:0-3155 GCF_026122565.2 Emydura macquarii macquarii | reverse complement strand
GAAAGTGTTAAGCTGAAGTTAAAATGTGTTTTGCTTTGTTTTCTCTTGACCAAATCTGATTTGATCTGCTTTGACTTATGATCACGTAAAATCTTTCTGTAGTTAAAATCTTTCTGTAGTGCACTTCGTTTTCAGTGTGTTGGAGACTCCGCTTGGAGTAACAAGTCTGGTTCATATAATTTCTTGGTGAAATTGATAAACTCACAAGAGTTTACATGGTGCAATGGGCTTTAGTGAAATGTGTAAAATGGAGATACCGAGGGTGGCATCTGGGACTGGGGGGGCGGGAGGATGGCTGGGGTCATTCTGCTGCATAATCCAAAGAACAGCTGGCTCGAAGCACTGACTCGCTCACTTAGGATCAACTTGCTTGATAGAGGCTGTGTGTGACCAGCCCAGGAGTGGGGGTTTTCACAGCAGAGCAGAGTAAGACTGGCTCCAGGAGTGGAGGATTAGGGTGACAGCAGTTCACCAGTCCAGATTACACCAAGAGGAACGTCACACAAGTAGGGTGAGAATTACTAATGTTTTGAGGATCTTTTGGGAAAAGAGACTCTATTGACAAAGTTTGTCTCTGTTCTTTTTTCACTTTATGGTGTTATTTAAAGAAATCCATACTGATTTTTCTGTTCTATTAATTAAACCTTAAACCTTATTTAATCAGTCATGAACATTAATGTCACCAGAATTTTCCCTCTTTTAACAAGGTTGAACTGAGTTGCATGGCTTTCTGGAAAGTGCAGAGATATTAAATTTGGGGAACTCAATGGCTGTATTTGTCGGCAGATGTTTTACGTTTACATCTCAGCGCACAAAGTAACATACTGAGCCTGCCTGCCAACACCTGGTGCACCTGGCATGGGGCTGCTACACCTGGAGAGTAGCTTCACCTGGTACTCATGAGGGAATTCTGTACTAAAAAAATTAAAAATTCTGCACACTATTTTAAAATTCTGCAAATTGTATTTATCAATAAATAAATGCGGAGGCTCCAGCATGGCAGTGGGGATCACATGCCAGTAGCTGCACGGAGATGGGAGATCACCCTGTAGTTATCACCTCCTGCCCCCCGGGACACGGATGTCTGACAGAATTGATCAGTGTAACTATGTTTCTCAGGGGGTGTATAAAAATTCCCCCCCCTCCGAGGAAAGTAGTTGTACTGACTTATCCCCTGGTGTAGATAGCACTCTGTCCACAGGAGGTATTCTCCCATCATCATGGCTTGGGGAGATGGAGTACCTAACCTGACAGGAGAAGCCCTCCCATCAATGTAGGTAGAGTCTCCACTGAAGCGTTAGAGTGGTGCAGCTGCACTGGGACATGGCTTAAGTGCAGGCCTGCCCTTTGTGTGAAGGAATCAATGAGTGCAGGGTTAACGCTGAACTGAAAGGGGGAGATGGCTGTTGGAGAGAGATGGGAGAAGAATAAAAGTGGCCAACAAGTATGGCATCAGATGAGCAGACCATTGCTTTAACTACCTGGCCACTTGCTGATGGGTTTGCAGTTATTTAATCAGTTGCAAGGTCCCTGCTGCCTGTAACATTTCCCCAAGCTCATTGGCTGGCTGAGTAAGGCATGGTTTGGCTTTCACAAAACTTTCTCTGTGCTATCGTAAAAGACTTAGGCTTTGTCTCCCCTGCCACTTTTGTTGGTAAAACTTTTGTTGGTCATGGGTGTGAAAAAAACACCACCCGAACCAACATAATTTTCATCAAGAAAAGCGCTGCTGTGGACAGTGCTTTGTTGGTGGGAGATGCTTTCTCCCATCGGCATAGCTAACATTGCTTACTGGGGGTGATTTAATTGTGCTGGCCGGAGCGATCTCTCCCATCTGCATAGAGCGGCTATGCAGGAGACATTACACTGGTGAAACTGCAGCGGTACAGGTTTGCCACTTTAAGGTCTGTAGTGTAGACATAGCTGAAGTGAAGGGAACAAAACTCCCCAAATCCACCTGGTGCTGGGAGTCAGATTCGCTCCTTACAGTCTGAGTTTCACAGATTTTTCAAGTGTGAGAATGTCCAAGAACAGCATTTCTAATGGGACAACGGATGCAGAGGAAATAAATTGCAGATGCCCATACCTCGGATGGGGGTGAATGAGAAATTAATAATATTATTCAGGACTAGTCCACACTACAGCAGCACTGCTGTATTAGTACAGCTCTCCCTTGACATAACATAGAATCATAGAATCATAGAATATTAGAGTTGAAGGGACCTCAGGAAGTCATCTAGTCCAACCCCCTGCTCAAAGCAGGACTAACCTCATCTATATCATCCCAGCCAGGGCAACTTAAAAACCCCTAAGGATGGAGATTCCACCACCTCCCTAGGTAACCCATTCCAGTGCTTCACCACCCTCCTAGTAAAAAACTTTTTCCTAATGTCCAACCTAGACCTCCCGCCCTGCAACTTGAGACCGTTGCTCCTTGTTCTCTCATCTGCCACCACTGAGAACAGCCTAGCCCATCCTCTCTGGAAGCCCCTTTCAGGTAGTTAAAGGCCGCTATCAAATCCCCCCTCACTCTTCTCTTCTGCAGACTAAACAAGCCCGGTTCCCTCAGCCTCTCCTCATAAGTCCTGTGCTCCAGCCCCCTAATCATTTTGGTTGCCCTCCACCGGACTCTCTCCAACTTCTCCACATCCTTTTTGTAGTGGGGGGCCCAAAACTGGACACAATATTCTAAATGCGGCCTCACCAATGCCGAATAGAGGGGAATAATCACTTCCCATGACCTGCTGGCAATGCCCCTCCTAATGCAGCCCAATATGCTATTAGCCTTCTTGACAACCAGGGCACACTGCTGACTCATATCCAGCTTTTATCCACTGTTACCCCCAGGTCCTTTTCTGCAAAGCTGCTGCCCAGCTCGTCAGTCCCCAGTCTATAGCTGTGCATGGGATTCTTCCTTCCTAAGTGGAGGACTCTGCACTTATCTTTGTTGAACCTCATTAGATTTCTTTCTTTAGATTAGATTTTCTTTTTTTAACAGAGCCCCCTCAACGAGTGGCAGTAGCTATGTCAGTGGAAAACACTCTCCTGCCAGCACAGGAAGATCATGATGAATGTGTAATGCAGAGCTTTAACCGCTGGGCCACCACTCATGTGCTCCTTGCACTCTCCTATGGCTCAGTACTCACTGAGTGATC
>NW_027131940.1:0-31670 GCF_026122565.2 Emydura macquarii macquarii | reverse complement strand
CAGTTAGCCTGTGGAATAGTCTCCTAACAGTTATGTTAGTAGCTCTGTCACTTTGACATTTAAAACTTGTCCAGATTGCTCACGGGAAAGTATATTTTAGGGAAAAATCCCTCATTGCCAAGGGGTAGCCAGGTAGCTAATGGAGGCTGTTGAATTAGGAGTCTTGGGGCAGAGCCCTGAGGCTCTGAATCTAATATGTTGGGGAGAGGAGGATCTCTGGAGGAAGGGGTGTTGATAGATCACTCCACCTCATGCACACAACTTTGATGGGAAACAGTCACAACAAAAGGCAGCCTCTGCCATTTCCTGGGAGAGAGCAGCTATACCCAACTCCTTTGAAGTACATAGGAAAAATCTGTTTTAATGTTATCTGTATGAGAGTTTGGTTATTGTATTGCTTGCTAAATAAGAACTAAGACAATGACTGTAGATGTCCCCAATTGCTGATATTCAGATGGAGGATAGAGGTGTTAATTCCTTTGAAGTTCACCTCCACCAGTTTGGGGATCTGGCTGGGTGAGTGAGGTCCCAGCTTGTAGCTTCCATGGAATCGAGGTGGGAAGACTAAAATTAAGAGCTTGAAAGTGTATAAAACTGAGTCTCTGAGATAGAGGATGTGCAAGGTCTGCAGTCTATAATGGTCCTGCAGACCAGGAGTACAGGGAGTGCAAGGCCTACATCAGACAACAGGGTGTATGGGTGGAGGGGTAATCAAGGCTATGTCAGGCCAAATCAGTCATGAGGGAGATGCCAAGCTTAGGGAAGAGGTGTATAGGGTTTTATATTTTTAACTCTTTTCCTCCCGGTTTATGTTCCTATGGATGGATAAATAATACTTTGTTTGAAATAAACTGTTCGTCACTGCATTTTAATAATGATCACAGCTCCCGAAGGGAAGTCTATAACGGGGGCCAAAACCCAGTTAGACCTGCTTGAGAAACATGGATGGTGAACAGACGTGCTGTGGACTGGTGACCCTCTCTAAAAGTGGGATGAATGATGGGATTCCACCCCTGAGAGAAGTTAAAGGCATGGCCTTGTAACTTGGAAAGGATGCCCAGGGGAGTGTGACTGAGGGCTCACAGATACAGCTCACTCTGGAACCATTACACCCTCCATTGCCAACACAGGCAGGATGAAATGCTTCTGCCAAGAATTGGAAGAAGAGGTCAGAATTCATTAAACAAACTATGGATTATTATTTTAAGGCAAGTATTTTTCTTACCTTAAGTCTAAAATTCTTCTGCTGTGATGGGATTGTCAAGACTTTGAAAGCAAGGTCTGATGCTTCGTGTGGCTCTTTGCTATTGTTAAGCAAAAGGAATTCTTCCTCAGAGAATCCAGCCACACAGATAATACTAAGCAGTTTATTTAGCAACGTATTGGGAAGAGGTCAACAAGCAGCTTCAAAGTACAATTGTTACAGCAGTTTCTTAAATACATTTCACTCATCAAGATCGACTAAACCGGTTTAAACTAATCACCAGAAACAGTTCTCTGCATCTTGGGGAAAACAACTCCATATATGGTGGAGAGGGGAGGGTGAGAGGGAAATGGTCTCAACAGCTAAGGAAGATACCTTGTGAGGGGCATGAACACGTATACGTGACGGAGGGCAGGGGCACAGTGAGGAGTATGTGATAACATGCAGGAACAATACAAAAGATACCTTGTTAGTGCTTATCTGGGTACTCTCTGTGCTTGCAGTCCTTGGGTGTATTCTGCATAGAAGCCTTAGCTCAACACTATAAAAGACTAAGATTCTTTTAAAAGGACTTCTTAGATTAGGCTGCTGCTCCCTTTGATGCTGTTGTAGCTAACAAACCATTACGTGCATACAGATGCTATGGTTATTGGCAGGAATTGAACCTGGAATTTTCAGCACCAAATGTACAGCCTTTGTCACGTGAGCTGATGGAAAGGGTAGGTTGGAGTAAGGAGGAAGCTGTTATAATTGCTGGCACCAGCCACTAAAGTGGAGACATAATCATCAGCATTAGATCTATGTATTACGTGCTCCTCCTAAGTGCCAAGACTTATTTGCTGGCATCTTCAGGAAGTAAGATTAGCACTTCACTGTGGAAAGCTCCTCCTCTTCTACTGTTAACATCTGCCTTGGGCGCTCCACAGAACCACCCTAATACTTCTCTTCCCACTGTGCCAGCTTGGTGACTGACTTTTCTTGACATGGAATGCCATTTCCCAGAGGAAAGGAGTGGGGCGGAGGTTAGGAGGTGAATAGGAGGAACTATGGAGAAGGCCATCAACCCATCCTAAATTTTGGCTGTCTGTGGAAAGGGTTAGGATTAGTGGTTCTTAGATAGGAAGTCAAATGCCAAACTTTTTTCTTAACTGACTAATGGCAGAACTTTGATATTTAGACATTTGGACCATTCATAATGCTGATTGGTCAAGAGTGAAGGGTCAGTGATGTGGCTTAAGCAGGCAGCCACAACCAAACCTGGGTTCTTATTAGTCTCAATGCTGATTGGTTAGGGAGATGGGCTAGCAGGCAGTTTTACGTCTTAAAACAGATGTGATGAATGCCCCTTCTGCACTGCTGTGACCATGTCCTCTCTGTGCTTCTCTCTCTTCTGCAGGTTAGATAAGTGCGGTCTCACAGCTAATTGCTGTGAGGAGCTCTCCTCTGTTCTCAGCACCAGCCAGACCTTGATAGAACTGAGCCTGAATTTAAATAAACTGGGTGATTCAGGAGTGAAGCAGTTGTGTGAAGGACTGAAACATCCAGATTGTAAACTACAGACACTGGGGTAAGTGTTTGCAGGCTTTGCTATATGTGAAGAGTTTGGCAAGTCATGTGTGATGCCATCTCCCTTCAGGTACACAGTGACACTGAAGGCTGAGAATGTCTCCAGCACTTGACAAATCACTGGCCCACAGCATAGGTGCAGCCTGTAAGACATTACTCTGTTTGGAAATCATGTGTTTTAAAAAGATGGTCCTGAATTGAAGAATTGGATCTGAAACTCCTTGATCCTGGGTTTAAATATTATTCTCATGCACTCTTAGAATTTTGTCACCCAAACTGTTCACCCTGTAGAACCCCTGAACTCCATCACTGCCCCAGTCGTCTACCTCTGTGCTATAGCAAGGAGTTCTCTGTGTCACTCGGCTCTGAGCTTGTGATGGGAGGGGAGAAATTGTTAATTTGGTTCATTGGCAATCCTCCCTTCTCTACTGAACTGCTCGTTCCCCTTTCCCTCCCCTCATACACACGCCCCAGCAGTTCATACCTGTCCCTTAGGGTTAGTGGTGCAGTTGGAATCCTGTACTCCAGGTGTAGATGAAATACGCAACCTAAAAATGTTAAAGGTCTGGTCCCCACCCTATCAGAGATCATTGTGGACCAATGGACACCGCTCAGGTCACTGAGTCGATGGGCTGAAGTCTGTATCTCACTGTGTGGAGTCATCATCTGGGTCAAGTGATGAGTTTTCGTGCAAAGAACAAAGGAGGAGTGTCCAGTGTGCACAGGAAGATGGGTAGGACCTGTGGCGCGTGTGGCTAGATTGTGACTGAAGGAAAGCCACCGCACCTCTCCAAGCCTGCTGGGCCTTCAACCCCTCTTCCCCACCTTCCAATCACTCCGTCTGGTGATGGCATTCTCGACAAACTCATACACAAAATAACTGAAAGCTAGAGAAAGTAATTCTAGATTTGTAGCCAATAACAAACAAACCGGTATCTCCAACCATCAGAACATATTAGGGCTATAGAGATGGGTGTTGAGCAGAGTAAGACCAGAGCATGAGATGTTATGTTCTAGCCAGGAGTGATGGAAGATAGGAGCCTGGATTCTGCCTAATGTTTGTATTGCTCTAGTGGCATAAAGCTTCCCTGAAGCTGGCATAGCTGGACACATCATGCCTATGGGAGCTCTTTGGTAATGTGCTGCATTCAGGTGAACAGGTCGTGGTCTACGGCTCCCTTAGGCTTCCAGTTATCCCTGACTCCTTGAACAGGCCTTTTGGGACTGTGGTACATTACCTGTCCCAGGATCTGCAGTAATTATCCTCCCACTGGCGTTTGCTCCTGGAGGTTGCTCGGTAACCCACCCCAACAAGCAAGCATACAATCCCTGTCTCACAGAGATACAGGCAACATTTATTACATTGATTCAATAGTCTGAGAGAGACACATACAACTCTTCCTGGTCCTGAGAACTCTGTGTCTGGAGACCTTACTGAAAAATATCCCTTCACTCCTTCAAGGAGCCTGCACGGAAAGCTGGACCCTCAAGCATGGCAAGACTGTCAATTTCTGACCACTGGAGTAGTTTGCTAGAGAGAGCAATAGAGATTTCCTAAGGGCTAAGATTTTTGCTCTGCAACATTCCCAATCTGTCAGCAGGGCCCAAGCATAATTTTTTCAGGCCCAGTACAAACTGGTAACAGGGGCCGCCTTCCACACACATACCTACGGGGGTCACCCCCCATGTGGGAACCCCGTCTGTCAGCCCAGGACTTCTAACTTCTAGCTATTAGAGTGCTTGTGGACCCAAATCTTGCTGGCTTGGGGAGTGATTATGTATGCAGAATATTAGCCCTACTTTTAGCAGGTAATTTAGTCTTTAAGGAAAAATGTGTTTATTTTGTGACTATAGTTTTGATCCTTGATAAATGCTCTCTTGCTGTCAGAAAGAAGCACTCAGCAGATTCAGATAGTGTACCTATTGTATACCTAATCAGCAGTTTACATGTTGGATAACTGATGACCTATGAATTGTAAAATATTTTAAAACACTGAAAAATACTATCAATGTCTTTTTTTGTATTTAATAATAAATAAATAGCACTTAAGGTCCAATATCACCCTTATGAGGTTGGAAAGTATTACTACCCCCATTTTAGAGAGAGAGAAATTGAGCCTTATATGTATGAATTGATTCTCCCCTGCCCAAGGTCTCATGTTACTACATACTGTGCTCCAGACCTATGCTTCATTTTATGTAGCAATTTAATACAGTGCTTGTTGTCTTTACAGCATCCTACCAGAGCAATATGATTTAATCTACACTCCCAGAATGAATAAACGTTTTCTAGACTTCCATTGACCTCAGTAAGATATAAACAGTGAGCAGGGAAGAAATGAGACCTAACTTTCCTCTTAATATTTTTGGTTCCTGCAGTTTGTTTAGATGTGATCTCACAGCTGATTGTTGTGGGGATCTCTCTTCTGCTCTTGGTCAGAATCAGATCTTGACAGAGCTGGACTTGAAGTGGAATCGCCAACTGGGAGATTCAGGAGTGAAGGTGCTTTGTGAAAGACTGAAACATCCAAACTGCAAACTTAAGAAAATAAGGTTTGTAAGCAAGGTCTGAGTGTCTGAGTAAAGGGGGGCACTTTATTTGCATGGGCTTTGTATCTCCATGAGTACAATTAAGTATTTAGCATAATTCACTAAGGTGCTGAGCATAATGGGAAATGGTTAGCAGGGCTGGTTTTGAGCTACAAACTACTTTTGTGTTAACTGCTGGGGTAATGAAATGTTGTCCTTCAATTGTATGTGGACATTGCAACTACAATGGCTGGTACAGGGGAGAGAAAGAAGGGTGAGGTGAAGGACATGCCCCGTACTCTGGGATGGGTTTGGCTCATTGAGTTCCTGAATTCTGTTTGCACTGTTTCCCAAACCAGTGCTGTGTTACTTCCTTTCTGTTATTGAAAGGTTTACTTTCTACACTCAGACTCTGTGCTTGTGAGAGGGGAAGTATTGCCCTTTGGGGGCGCCCAGGGAATAGTGTGTGATTTCCCAGGTGACAGGGTGGGGGCTCGAGCCAGTTTGGTGTTGTATCATTGACAGGGACCCCTAGATATAGAACCCAGCCCTTGCTGCTGCCGACTCTGTCTGGCAGAAGTGTTCGATTTTGGGGGGCTCGTCTGGGTCAGTAGCCCTCACAAGCACATGTTGAGTGACCCATTACATTGGGAGAGCCATGCTGTATAATTGGAAGAAATCATAGTGGTCTGATGGCTAATATGCCAGGTAGGTTGGGTCCTGACTCAGCAGCCCCAAGCTGGGGGGCTGCAGCCTCACCCGATGACTGGGTCAAGGCCCTAGGGCAAGCATTGGAAAGGGTAGTGCTGTCCCATTGTACGGCAAGACCCTACTGTAAGTTAAGGTTCTTTGCTGGAGGTCCCATCCCAATACCTGGGGAAGAGGAGTTCGAACTCTGGTTGAACACACCACTGAAGTGCTGCAGGAGTGGGCAGCACCAGAGGCAGAGAAGTGAAGATATCAATTGGAGAGCCTCAGGGGCCCAGCATTAGATGTGATTCGCACCCTGAGAATCACTAATCCTGAAGCCAGTGTGAAGGAATGTCTAGAGGCCCTAAATCATACCTTTGGGAGAGCAGAGGGCTCTGAGGACATCTACTGTAAGTTCCTTAACACCAGACAGCAAAAGGGTGAGAAAGTTTCAGCCTATGTACAGAGGTTGAAGAAACCATTGCAGAGGGCTGTCCTGAGGGAGCAGTGACTGCTGAGCAAATGGACCGGACTAGATTGGTCCAAATTGTGTGCGGGGTTTGGTCTCAGAGCCCAATTCTGCCTCATCTACAGTTAAAAGGACGACTGGAAAATCCCCCCCGTTTCTCCCAGCTGATGAAAGAGATCAGAGAGGAAGAAGAAAGACTGGACGCCAATGAGCTATGGGAAGCCCACCCAGCTGAACCAGACATCACAGCATCCCTGTGGACAGCAAGTGTACTGATGGTAAGCAGCAGAGAGGAACTTGCCCAGCAAATGCAGGTCTTGACAGAAGAGTTAGCTGAGCTACATAGTACCAGGGACCGAGCTAAGACTGTCAGGCCTAGAGAGCCCCTGGCTGTGGTGAAGGAGAAGTCAGCAGTTAGAGCTGCCATCCCACCCGAGTGAAGGAAGAAGGGACCATTCTTCTGCTACCAGTGTGGCCAAGATGGACACATTGCAGCTAAGTGTCATAATGAAGAAAATCCCTCCTTGGTGTATGGAAAATAATGGACCATTGGGGGGTTCAAGGAACTTCCAGAGGAGCTTGGAAAAGGGGGCACCCAGGCCCATGGGATTTGAAGACTCTCCTGGAAATGACTGTCCAGCTAGGATCTCACCAGGGCTGATAGGGCCTCGAACATAGGTCACGGTGAGGATCGAAGGGACCAAATGCAGGGCAGTGCTTGACACTGGATCCCAAGTGACTGGCTGTATTTCAGTCAGTCTACCAACAGAGGCTTGCACATCTACCAATACAGCCCCTGACAGGGCTTGGCCTGTGTGGTCTTAGCATGGATGAATACCCCTACCAAGGGTATGTTATAGTGCATCTGGAATTTCCAGAGGAGGTTGCCGGGGTGAGAGACGAGGTGGGAACTGCTGCCTTGATATGCCCTGACCCTAAATGGATCTCCGAGGTGTCTGTGCTGATAGGGACTAACTCCAGTCTCTTCAAGGTACTCGCTGACTGCTGCAGACAATGAGCTGGGGATCAGAACCTAAACACCCTGATGATCCATACACTTTGTGCTGAAGCCTATGGGAAAATTGAGAGCACTAAGATGGAGATGTCTGAGCTACCAATAGGAGCTCTGAGGTACACAGACGTGACCCCCCCAGTAGTGCTTGCAAGGGGGAGCGAGAAGTGCCTGTCGTGAGTACCTGTTTAAAAGACAGTAAGGGAACATTAGCAATGGTAGAGCAGCCAGCTGAAGGAGGACTCCCTGAAGGAGTGCTGGTCCCCAGTGGAGACTTAACTCTACCCACTTGAAGCCCAGGAAAAGGTGGTTATATTGATGACTAATGAAACAAGCTGTAATGTCATGGTGAAGCAAAGGCAGAAGATAGCAGACCTCTTTAAGCCTGGTTAGATGAGTGGGATGTAGGATGTACAAAAGGAGTGGAACACAACATCAGGCTTCAAGACTCCCGACAGTTCAGGGAGAGATCTAGGAAGATTGCTATATCGGAAATGGAAGATGTGCAACACCATCTCCAGGAGCTGCTTGCAAACGGCATTATTACAGAGTCCCGCAGCCCATAATGCCTCTCCTATTGTGGTGATCCGTAAAAAAAGTGGAAAAATCCGGATGTGTATTGACTACCGTACCTTAAACGGGCGCACTGTAATTGACCAGTACACCATGTCTCGAATCCAAGATGCATTAGACTGTTTGCTGGGGAGCCAGTGGTTCTCAGTATTGGATCTCCAAAGTGGATACTACCAGATCCCTCTGCGAGAGGAAGATAAAGAGAAGACAGCCTTCATGTGTCCATTTGGATTCTATCAGTTTGAACGCATGCCCCAAGGGATCTCGGGGGCACCTGCCACATTTCAACATCTCATGGAGAGAATTGTGGGAGACATGAACTTACTGCAAGTCTTACTTTACCTGGATGACCTGATCATCTTTGGGAGAACCTTGGAAGAGCATGAAGAAAGACTTCTAAAAGTGTTAGACAGGTTGGAGGCTTACGGACTGAAGCTCTCAATTGACAAATGTCATTTCTGTAGAACCTCAGTGAAGTATGTGGGTCACATCGTGTCCCAGGAAGGTGTGAGTACTGATCCAGATAAAATAGAAGTACTCACTATGTGGCCGTGGCCCAAGAAATTACAGAGAGCTCAAGCCCTTTCTTGGATTTAGTGGCTATTATCGCAGGTTCGTGAAGAATTATGCTGCCATTGTAAAGCCTCTGAATGATCTTACCAGGGGATACCCATCCAGCAAGAACAAATCAAAGACCAAGAGTAAAGGGGGGCTTCAAGGCCCCCTGTGCCGAGATTCTATGGCCCCTTAGAGCCCTTTGTATCACGATGGGATGAGAAATGTGAAAGGGCCTTTCGAGAAATCATTAATTGCCTAACTCATGTTCCAGTCCTGGTCTTTGCTGACCCAGGTAAATCATTTATCCTACACACAGATGCTAGTTTGGAGGGTCTAGGAGTCGTCCTATACCAGGAAGTTGAAGACACATGAAAACCTGTGGCCTTTGCCAGCCGAGGGCTATCGGATAGTGAAACCCGCTACCCTGCTCATAAACTAGAATTCTTGGCTTTGAAATAGGCCATGACTAAGAAATTTCAGGACTACTTGTATGGTGCTCAATTTCAAGTATGGACAAACAACAACCCGCTGACTTATGTGTTAACAAGTGCTAAGTTGGATGCTACTGGGCAAAGATGAGTGGCCGCCTTGGACAACTATGAGTTCAGCATTCAGTACCAATCAGGGAGAAGCAATGTGGATTGGGATGCGTTGTCCCAGCGCCCACAAGTATCAGACCATGCTGTGATCCCTGTGGATGGAATGAGAGCTATTTGCAATTGGAATTGTCAAGAGCCAGAGGACCAGAAGAGCCCTAATAGTTGTGTGGCAGAAACTCTGGGCCTGCCCCCTGAAAGTATGCCACCTGCCTCAGTGAACCATATTGTGTTAAACCAATCTCCATTGCCCATGCTCAGTGCTGCTGACTGGGAAAAAGCTCAGTTGCAAGATGCTGACACACTGTATTTGTGACACACTGCTAGCCAAAAGGGAGGGATGAAACCCTGTCACAATGATCCCGTCTACCCCTGAGTGCAAACTACTAGTGAGAGAATGGGGCAAACTAAAACTGATTCAGGGTGTGCTGCACCAGGTCACCACAGACCCCTTGCAAAAGCAACGAACACAGCTAGTGCTATCAAAAGAGTTCAGAACCCTGGTCATGAGGGTCCTGAATGATGACTTTGGGCATCTGGGAATGGAAAGAACCTTAGAGCTCATTTGTAATAGGTTCTATTGGCCCGGGATGGCTGAGGATGTTCGACTGAAATGTGAGACCACTGCTCGGTGTGTTCAAAGGAAAGCCCTGCCCACTAGAGCGGCATATTTGAAGAATATCACCAGCAGCAAACCATTGGAGCTGGTATGCATCGACTTATTGTCTTTGGAAGTGGACAGGAAGAATATGGGGAACATCTTAGTGGTGACAGACTATTTTATACGTTATGTGCAGGCCTACCCCACACGTAACCAGAAGGCTACTACTGTTGCTCGAGTGTTGTGGGAAAAATATTTTTCAGTGTATGGGTTTCTGGCTCAAATACACTTTGATCAGGGATGGGACTTTCAGAGTCACCTTCTGAAGGAAGTACTGAGGATAGCCAGAATTAAGAAGTCCAGGACAACACCCTACCATCCGCAAGGTGATCCTCAGCCAGAGCGGTTTAATCAAACTTTGTTGGATGTGCTGGGGACTTTACGTCCAGAACAAAAGGCAACCTGGAGCCAGCATGTAGCATTTTTGGAGCATGCCTACAATGCTACAAAGAATGATGCTACTGGCATCACCCCCTATCTGTTAATGTTTGGGAGAGAACCAGGATTACCCATAGTCTTGTGTTTCGGCGTATCTGAGGATGGAGATAGCTATGAGACACGTCAGCAATATGTTTTACGACTAAGAGAAAAGCTGCAGGATGCATACTGCTTAGCTACAGCTGCTGCCCGCAAAAACTCAGATAGAAAGAAGCACCGATATGACGCTAGGGTGCGGTCACAAGACCTTCAGTCAGGAGACAGAGTCCTGCTATGTAACCTGGGGGTTGCTAGCAAACACAAGATAGAAGACCGATGGAAGGCAATACCTTACCTGGTGGTGGAAAAGCTGGGAGATCTTCCAGTTGACAAGATTAGACCTGAAACAGGCTCAGGACAAATGAAGACAATACATAGGAATCTCTTACTACCCATGGGAGAGTTGGTAGGTGCCCCAGTGGCCTGGACCATGACATGGCACCAGGGCAAAGCAGAGACACAGGACCGAATCCACCACCCAACACATGAAGAAGGTCCTCAGGGGTTAACCCACCCCTACTAAGAGCATCTGAGAGAGAGTCTGAAGAAGAGAATATTCCAGTAGTACACCCCAGGATGGAGACCAGATCCTGGCCTCGATCAGAGGAACCCAGTGAGAACTCCAATTCGTCAGCGCTGAATCCCATGGCAGAAGCATTTAGGCCTGTTGCTGATGCACCCACATTGACAGCAGGACCGGGCTGGGGCAATGAGCTTGTCTCCCCAACATTCCCAGAACTTGGGACAGCACAACGGACCAGCGATGACATGGCTAGGCTGTTGGACAGTGGGGACGCACAGGTGGGAGGTGTCCCTGAGGTCCTGGATCTGCCCGGACGGCCCTTGCTGCTGCTGACTCGGTGTGGCAGAAGGGTTACAGGTAAGTAACAGCTGTGTTTGTTAAAGTTATACCATCATAATTTTAGCTATTTCTGATAGTGCATACATTGTAGTACTGTAATCTATCAACCCTGGACTAACACTATTACCGTTCATGGGGAAGGGGAGAGAGAACCAATGCCGTGCTGTTCGGCCATATTTTGCCAAATTAAAAAAAAAATGGCTGGAGCACCAGTGGTGAAAGTCTCATGCCAAGTTTGACTTGTTGCAGCATAAAGGATTTTTTAAAAACTCCTAACCTTGGTTGTGCACGATGCAATGAAAAGTTCTTTACCTCTGCCACAGCATCCGCAAAATCTCAGACAGGCCTGTTACAGTGGTAGACAGGCTGATAGACCCAGATTGTCTCATTTTTGTAGCAGATCTCAGTCCCTCCAGTTGTGAGGAAATTATTTTCCACAGAAGACTGATCAACTTAAGGATAGACTACTTGCTCCTGTGGTGGCAGAACAAGGTCTTGAGGGAACAAAAACTTCTTCTGTTAGAGTTTCAGCCAGTGATGCTCCCTGAGGTAATGGAGGTGGTCAGAGAGCTTTGTCTCAGCCTGTGCTTTGGATTCACGGCCTTCCAAGCTGGTGAAGCCACTGAAGAAGTACTTGGGTCCCTTACTTATGGAGTTTGTCAACCCCTCTCTTAAGCCTGGTCTATATTTATGGGGAAATTAGGCAGGAGTCGACGGGAATTACGCAAGCTATGTATAGTAGCTTGCGTAACTTATGTCGACTTCCTAAATCCTCTTCTGTGCGCCGTCTCCACTACGCTGCGCTGACGGGAAAGGCGTACCTGTCAACGCAGTGTGACACTTTTTGGGGAAGTGGTTTTATTGAATTGACTTCCGGATCGATTGAGTGGGTCTTCACTGCCTCTCAATCGATCCAGATAAATCAATCTGACAGCGGCGATTTTGCTGCAATCAGTGAAGACATCCTCTTAGAGAGGATAAGCTGCCTATTGCTTTGGAGGAAGCATTAGAGCAGCCTTTGCTGAAGAAGTCATATGGGAAGGGATCCACTGAGAGGACTTTTATTGTTTACTATAACGTGGCCTCCTGCTGGAGCCCTGTGATTTCTCTCTTTATCCAGGAATAAGACTCTGTCTAGACGCCTATTGATGTCAATGGGAGGAAGAAATAAGGAGTAATTTCCCTCTCAATATTTTTGCCTCTTGTAGATTTTCTTGGTGCAATCTTACAGCTGATTGTTGTGGTGATCTCTCCACTGTTCTCAGTACAAATCAGACCCTGACAGAGCTGGACCTCGGGGAGAACAACCTGGGATATTCAGGTGTGAAGCTGCTCTGTGAAAAACTGAAAGACCAAAATTGCAACCTCAGGAAAATAAGGTAACATCTGGCTTCCTTTTAGTGTGTCTTAAAATTATCGTGTTTCTAACTTTCGCTACTAGGATTGTAGTATTACAATGTACGCATTACCAACTCTTGACCAGCACCACTACCCTTCATGGGGAAGAGAAGAGACATACATTGCCGTGTTGATCAGCCAGGCAAGAAGTGGGGTCATAAACTTTTAGTACATGAGGTTCTGACATCAAAACATGCTCCATTTATTTTTACTCTGAAAGGTAGAGACCGAACCCAAGTCTTGGATCCTTTTATCATTTAAAAAAAACCTCTTCCCTCATTCCTTTTGTTTATCATCATAATGATAATTAATCCTGGGAGAAAGATGGAAGGGAAAAAGAAAGATACACAGAAAAAAAAATACATCAGGATTGTCTGTCAAGCAGACCAGTTTCTTCATTCTTCAGCGCAAGCCTGCCCATCTCTCTAGGCAGCAGCCCTCACAGGTTTTAGCACCACTGGCAAGTGCCGTTAAGACAGACATCGGGAACAGAAAGGGCTTGGTTCAGCATAAATGCCAGGCAGTTTTAAATTCTTGTAATGTTCCTTGGTTCACAATATTTCAGATTACTAGCTTAGTACCATGTAAATCCAGCATGTCACTCAGTTAAAAGTTCTAAATCTAGAAGTACAAGAGGATGTTATGAAGCAAAATGATGAAGGATGGACTCAGAAATGGAGGTAAGTTCTATGGAGACTTTGGGTCAGTACTATTACTGATACATTTACAAAACCACCCCCCAAGGCAAAAATGGAATATTAAAGCTGGAAAGCTAAGCTCTCAAAGTTTAGGAAATGCCCAAATTGAAGTTGCTTGTGCAGTGTTAATTCAGGCCCATTGGGCGCAGGCATTGTGATACAGCCTTTAATTAAGTGATTACAAATTATTTTTATATTTTACAGGATCTTTGCCTCATTAAGTGCACAGGATAGATGGTGTTACTGAATCGACAGTCATTCAATATTCCTTATTAGCATTCTAATACACATGTTCAAAGTACATAACCTTTTTTTAAGATACGGTTTTCTTTTGAGACTTCTCTGAGCAAAAAAGAACAACCTGTAACATGTGTCCCTCATGTATACGTGTCAGAATTAAGGCTTTTTGGAGTTCATGAAGCCATGTGTGTTAAGTGTGTTGTGAAAGGAGGATAGTAATAGGTAAGAAGTGATACATTTTTATACTGATATTAGAGAAACAAAAGTGTTTATTTTATTTTTATTCGCTAGCTTTTCAGCACTGGAGGAAAATGTTGTTGTTCAAGCAGAACAGAGCAACCTTAAATAACAGTTCACAAAGATTTTTTGTGGTTTTTTTGTTTGTTTGTCAATTTTCCTAGTTTTTAAGTTGACTGTATAAATTGGAAATGAAATATGGAATCCAGATAATATATCGCTTGGTAAAGAATGTTGGCAATGCACTGAACATGGCTGCAGTCTGTGTTCAACAATGGAAAATCTTGACATCTGATTAAATGTAGCCAGTGTGACTCCTATATTAGCCATCCAAACATGCCATAAAAGGCACAAGGTCACCTATGGAAGGGAGCTATGAAGCTTGGGCAATGGGTTTTATCGATTTTGCAGAAAAAAATAAACAAAAAGTGGCTGATACTTATTCTAGCTAGCCAGAAATAGTGCATATGACAACAACATCTTCTGGAAAAACAGCTGAAGTGGTTTGCAATATGTTTGCTACCTATGGGTTACTTGAGGAGTTCATTTCAGAAAATAATCCACAATTTATTTCAGAGGACTTTCAGACATTTCTATGGCAAAATTCTGTGAAACATGCTAGGTCGGTTACCTGTCACCCAGCATGAAGTGGATTGGCAGAGTGTTTTGTGCAGTCACAGAAGCAAGTATTAGACAAGAGTGGTAGGAAATGTGCAAAGCAAAGGGGCAAAGATCTCCTGTTCCTCATACAGGTCAGCCCCACAGTCTACCGCTCAGAAGACTCCAGTGGAGTTGTTAAGATGTCAGTTATGTACTAGACCAGACTTACTGAGAGCACTCCATGAAAGACAGCAAACAGGGAAAAACCCACAGCCTGAACCTCCCAGGTTTTTCTGACTGGGGCAGACGATGTTGGTACAAAATTACAGAGGAGGGATGAAGTGGTGAAAAGGTGTGGTAAAGCAAGTATTGGGACCAGTGACACATCAGGTAGAGGTGAAAGGAGAGATAATAGAGAAGCACACTGACCAACTGTTATTAGGTAGAAGCCCAGCATGGTTACAGGATTCAGCATCTGAAGTTAAAAGAAAATATTACAGGTTTTGTTGGCCAGAGGAAGAGGGAGGAGTTGGTACCAGGAAATGTTAGCAGAGGGGGAGAATGAAAGGAGCTCCTGCTGGGCTTGAGCCAAACAGTATCAAAAGGAACAGGACAAGGGTCAGATGTCACTTTCTCTCCCTGACTAGCACCCCCAGCCTAAGCGAAACTGCAGACCTCTCTTGGTGCTCTTGGGCCCCTTGGCCCCACGCCAAAACAAGGTGGAAGGTCCCGGGGTTCCCCACAGTGGCCCAGGCTCCCTAGGCAGTTCTTACCACAGCCTGGCTCTGGCTTCTGGCCTGACCAGGGTGTGGGGCCTCAGGGGTAAGAGGAGGAACAGGGTCAAGGCCACTGAGAGGGGCAGGGCCTCATGGCAAGGGGGGGCTAAGGCCCACCTCAACCCCCACACCAGGAAGAGACTGGCCCGACGGGAAGGGGGAAATGATCACCTCCCCCTACTTTGAAGCACAGCCCCTTCTCATGCCGCTCTGTGCCTGCCCAAGGCTTGTATTTGGGGGGGCAACGTGGCCCCATGCCTTCCACCTATGCCCATGTTAAAAAGTGGGCAGGTCATGGTCCCTCTTCTCCCCACCCCAAGTTCCGGCATCCCTGCTCTGTAGGGAAGCGTGTGATCTGGGTCTTGAGAATCAGTCTGCAAAGAGTCAGCATGGGGTGAAATGTGCCTCTGTGCCTTAGGGAGCAGCCTGGCTTCTCTCTCTCCCTCTGAATTGTTAGTTTGACTCTATGCTTTTTTGAAAATCTTTTTAGTTACTTCTCTGTCTACTTTCAACTGTAACACCAGATTAAGTCATTGTGAGGCAGAAAAAGAGGGAGAACCTGATAGAACTTGGGAGTTCAGTGTTATAGCTGACTCCTCAGCTGGTCTCTGAGGAGTCCCCTCTATAAACCTCTTTCTGTTCCACTCTAATAGTCTCGGGACCTGCTTCAGACTGTGGAAGGTCAGCAGGAGCCATGATGCTGATGTGGTATTGTGTGAGGGCGGAGACTTGAAAAAGTCAGGTGAAGGGCCAGAAGCGCTGCAGAAGTTGCTGGGGCCAGAAGAAGATAGAGCCATTTAATGAGCACTATGTAATGGAGTATTACATACCTTTCAAGGATGAAGGTTCAGAAATTTTGCAGAATTTGTGCAAATAACTTAATGCCCTCACTTGCATAGTTGATGAATATGCATTGCCTTTCTTTCTGAATGAAATAGTGTGTGTGGTATGATGCCCTTCAAAGGGACTGTGGATTCTAGGAGCATTTGAGTTGGGAGATGGATCGCTCCTTTGGTAGCTTATAAAATTAATGCTTTCTTTCTTTTTTCATCCCACAGATTGCGGTGTAGCAATATGAATGAAGAAATGAGGAGAGAGCTGACTGCTGTGGAAACAATGAAACCTCATCTGGCCATACAGCTATAATATTGTTGCCCTTCTTAGCAGTTAACTAATCATCAGGGTGTTAAGGATTATTTCCATTGGGTGGAAAAACTGATAATATGGCAAGTATATGGCAATCTTGTGTGTTTACCAAAAAAAAGTAGAGTTCAACTCTCCCCATGCATTGTATGTGGATCACAGTCTTGTTCCTGTGATTTTTCTAGGGATCTAAAAGTTAGGCAACATGGTGTTCAGTATCTGTGTCCCTTCATAGCTCCCATCCCTGGCTACTTAAAAATAAAGGAATAAATACAAAATGAAGCCAGTCCGTATGAGCAGAGTAGCCAGTTGTAGTGGGGCAGGACTCACAGGGAGCCTGATGCTGAGAAAAACTGATCACATGCAATTCCAGTTAAAATCAAGATTAATGCCATCTTGGGGGCTTGACTGTTTCTCACTTACTGGCGTTAAGTGAGTTTGGGATAAATTTTTAAATAAGCTCAGCTCCCTGCAGCTCCTGTTAAGAATAACAGGAGCAGCTAGATACTAAATACCTTGGAAAATCTGGTCAGGTAGGTGTGTGAAAGGAAGCTGTTGGGTCCTGAGCTAGCTCTAAATCTTTTGAGAGATTGAATGTAGACAATCCCGCTGTTACAAATGTGTTTTGTTGTTCTGTGTTTTCTATTCGTTTATTCTGAATCAGTAGAAAGAGATTTATTCATGAAGATTTGTCGTTTGCAAAGCAATGCATTACATGGTTGAAGGCTATTTTCTTCATCCTCTGCTGCACTAAAGTAATGTTCAAACCAAAGGTCCTCAAAATTTAAAATTAATTTAGACACTGGTTATTTATATATCACCTGATTCAACTTTCAGTGAAGTCAATGGGAGTTGGATCAGGCCCTCTATGAAGAAATATGGTCATGCTGTTATTCTCTCTACCTAATGACAAAGTGAACTATGCACACTGGGCTGAAATGCAGAGAGCTTCATTTATTTTAAAACAATCAGCAGGGCAGCTACTGTTGCTTTGGGGACTTAAGGGAAATTATGTTAGTGATTATCTCTATAGCTTAGACTGTCCTGAGTTTAATTTTGCAAACATCTTCTTCTGTCATTGTTTATTTGTCTTTCTCATTCTATTTTGTTTATGGATTTGTATTAATAAAGTTATTTTTTTAAAAAGTTTATTAGTTAAACCCTTCTAACAAGATTAATAAGTTCTGACTATGATTGTCACCATAGCTGGTGTCATATCTTTCACAGTAGTTGGCTCTCCCCATGCTAGCAATGACCTTCACCCATCTTTCTGTGGCACAGTGAGGGAGGAGTAGCACAATCCCATCAGTATCCTCATGTTCAAGCCGTACCGTATTACCTTGCCAGAGTTCAGAGCTCAGTTTCACTCTCCAAGACACCTATCAAGGACTGCATCAATAAACCGCATCCAAAATCTATTGTCTTATATAAAAGCAAGTTTTGCTGGCAATTTTACAGCAATAGAAAATTCACTCAGTAAAAACTAAGGGCAAAAATGAGCAGTGCTAGCCAAATAGTATATAAAGCATCGCTGACCTGGCGCTGTACTCGGTAACAAAATACTGAATGTTACCTGGGGCAACAGCACGCAGCAACCTGTCTTGTCGGGGAGGAGGGCTGGTTTCATTGTTTACAGGAAGTGACCCTATGCCCCGATTGTACCAGGACAGTCAGTAGCGCTAGGCCAGTTTACACCAGCTGAAGATCATGCCCAGTTTTTTCTGTTAGTTGCCCAAGTGGTGCACCTGCAACACGCTCAAACCCACATATGCAGTGCTATTATAATCATTGGGCCTACACTGTTACCATACAATTCCTAACAGGGCCCCAAAATGTAAGGGGCAGGCAGAGCAGAGGCCCCCCATGCCACGTACTATGACTGACTATCTCTGTCATGGCCACCCTCAGCTGCATAGCTCCATGTTGAGCTCTTCTTATAGCCCTTTGGTCTGGGTGTTCAAACTCAGCAGACTTGCCTCCCAGGTATTATGTAGAACAGAGCAGACAGCTCTAACTATTGAGGGATTTTTCTCACTGAGATCCAGTCTTGTGAGTGCACAATGCCAGCGTCCCTTTAATCTACCAAAAGTACATTCCGCTGTCATTCAGCACCGCATGAGCCAGTAGTTGAATCTTTTCTTGGTGTTGTCAAGGTGGGCGGTGCACGGCTCCAGGAACAAAGGGTAGGCTGGGCTCCCCCAGGCTCACTCTTGCCATTTCAACATAGCCCGTGGTAATCCACTGGTCAGGAAGAATGTCCCTGCTTGCAGCTTTCTGAATAGTCCTGTGTTCTTAAAGATGTAACTGCTGTGCTCCTTCTGTGTCCAGCCAAAATGGATATCAAGTGAAGTGCATCGTCATAGAAAAGTTGCCCTTTTTGTTGATGTATTCTGTGACAAGGTGGGCTGGTGCCAAACAGGATATAAGTGTCATCTATCACCCACCATGGCAATTTGGGAACCCCATTGCTGCAAATCCATCTATGTCTTGCATGTTACCAAGAGTCACAGACCTGCAAAGCTGGAAACTATTAATAGCTCTACCCATTTGTATGACAGCAGCCCCCACTGTGGATTTTCCAGCTCCAAAATGGTTTCCCAGTGACCAGAAGCAATCGGGCATGGCAAGCTTCCACAGTCCAATCACCACTTGCTTCTCAACTGTCAGAGCAGTTATCATTCTGGTGTCCCTGCACGGCAGGGCTGGGGTGAGCGCGGCACACACATCCAGGAACGTGGCCTTCGCACCTGAAAGTTCTGCAGCTGCTGTTCATTGTCCCAAACCTGCATCACAATGCGATCCCACCAGCCTGTGCTTGTTTCTTGGGCCCAGAACCAATGCTCCAGCTGCTCCGTGAATGCCGCCAACAACCTTGAGTGGGTTGGTGTCCCACAGCATTCTGTCCTCCGCTAAATCATCATGTCCCCCATTGCTGTGGTGTTTCTTTTGTTTCTGCAAATATCGGATTAGTCATTCTGTGTTTGGAACGCTTATGACAATAGTGCAGAGCTGTGTGGGACCCATGCTTCTTCAAAGATGGCAGATAGCGAAAAGTGCTTCATGGGTTTGTGGGATTTTTAAGAAAGGCATGAAAATTATGAGATATTGGTGGCGTTATAGGATGGAGAAAGTTGCATAATGGAAACTTGACCCCTTGCTCCTAGACACCCGTGTGTGACACATTTCTGCCCCACCATGGGTTCCCAAAATTTCCCCGAAAGTGTGCGGGATGATGGCGAGTTGCTGGGATACCTACCCATGGTGTGTCAACACAAACATTCCTGATGAGAGAGTAGATGAGAGAGCCAAGTATGCACACACAGGAGCAGTGGCGTAGCTACGGCCATGGCACACCCATTTTGAAAGCAGGCCCACCCAATTGACTGCGGAAGTTCTGCTGCTGACACTCCGCTTAAGCTACCTTGGCAACTGGAGCCTCAGGCAGCTTAGTTTCTTGGCCGGTCGCTTCCCGAACTTGGCCACAAGCCGGAAACGCTTGTTTTTTGGCTGGTTGAACTTATGCCCACTCGTGTCAACTACAGGCCCTGCCAAAAACCAGCTCTGGCTACGCCCCTGCACACGAGTGATATACTAATTGCGGCAGCCTTATGTCAACATAACTTATTTCGACCAAAGTTTGCGGTGTAGACATGGCCTAGGTCTTGTAACACTGGGGACGTTCTAGAAGACTCCAAAGATAATATTGTGCCAATCTTTAAAAAGGGTAAATGGGATTTCCTAGGTAATTATTGGCCTGTCAGTTGGACATCGATTCTGGGCAGGATAATGGAGCACCTGATACAGGACTTGATTCATCAGAATTAAAGGAGGATGATCTATGAAACCCCTTTGGGGTTTTAGAGAGCATGCTCCCTTTAAATCTTTGCCCGGCAGGGGAAGTGCTGATTGTTCCAGAAGGAAGGAGTGCTGTTTGGGGGATGGGTGAGCAGAGAGATGGGAAGAGCGAAAGAGATGGCTCAGTCTGGCGCTCCAGACAGAAGGGCTGCAGCTGCAGCAATCCAAGCAGGCCCTCACAAAAGCAAAGCAGCTGAGAACCTGGCTGAAGCCTGGGTGGGACAAAGCGGCTGACTGGGGACGGGAGCCAGGAGGAGAATCATGCACCGTGCCAGGGAGGACAAACCAGAGCTGGACTCTATCACTGCTGCCCACAGCTGCATGGGGCCGTGAGTTCTGGGGCCTGTGACTTTGCCCTGGGAATAAGGAGGGAGGCTGTAGCTAGCTAAGTGGGGAAGGTGTGGCTCTATGTGGATTTGCAGAGAGCGGCAGGAGAGTGCACCGGAGGGGTTTGCTGGGGAAAGTTCACTGGTGCTGAAGTCATCCAGGAGCACCCAATACTCACCACCGGCTTGGAACTTTGGGCTCCTATACTCTGAGTGCAGACGCGTTGCTCAGTGTCTGCCCTTTCACACTGTGCTACCGCTGGGCCTGTGGGGCCTTGTGTTGAATGTAACCCTATTTTACTGCTCCCCTATCTTTCCCTCTGTTGATTTTCTCTATTCATCGCTCTGTAAATAAATATTTTCCATTCCTATAATCATTATCCCAGTGTGTCTGGGGGGGTTAGAACTGGTGCCCCGGGTGGAAGGGACTTTCCCGGCTGTGTTCCTGCCCACGCCTTTTCCTGGCCGGAGCTGCCTGCAGAGCAGACTCCAACTTGGCCACGAGGGCGCTAAAGTTACATATAATTAATGCAAATCAGCATGGGCTTAGGGAAAATAGTTCCTGACAAAATAACTTGATATAATATTTTTATGAAATTAATGAAGCGGGCAGGTCACTGATACAGAGAGATCTGAATTGCGTGGTAAGCTGGGCACAAGCAAACAATATGTGTTTTCATATGGCTAAATGTGAATGTATACAGCTAGGAACCCAGGCAGCAGGCTGTACGTACAAGCTGAAGGAAGCATCCCTGGAAGCAGTGACTCTGAAAAAGATTTGGAGGTCATGGTGGATAATCAGCTGAAGCTGAGCTTTCCAGTGTGAAGCTTTGGCAAAAAAAAATAAAAATAAAAGGCTAATGCAATCCTTGTATGCATAAACAGGGGGATGTGGAGTAGGCAGAAAGGTTATTTTACCTGTTACTGGGCACTGATGAGACTGCTGCTGTAATACCGTACAGAAAATCTGAACTTACTTGCACTAGTTTCCCCAGTCTGCAGTTTGGACCTTTCAATCTCTCACATATCAGCCTCACTCCTGTATCACCCAGTGGATTGGTCACCAAATCCAACTCTTCCAGGGTCTGGTTTGTGCAGAGAACATGGAGATCCTCACAGGAAGCTTCTGTGATGCCACAATCCCACACCTTGCAGGGAAAACTGGTACAGGTATGATGTGAAAAGGAATCTTTGGAAAATTCACTCCTTCTGCCTGCCGGCTGCCCCAATATTAACTGACAGGGAGATAGTTGAGCAGAAATGTTGAAATAAAACCAAATGCTGTGATTGTTTGGGTGGAATGGGCAATCTTGTACCAATTCCCATTTCCACTCTTATAAACGTTTTCAGAGAAGCCCAGATACAACAGTGAGGGATGCGAATACAAAATCCTAAAATGGGAAAATGAGTCACGTGCTTTTACTATGGTATGATTTTTGGTGGCAAGAGGGAGGTGAGGAAGTCCCTCCTCTTCCCTCACTATCATAGCCTGGAGGATCTCCCAATCCCCTTTCTTGCATCATCAAAGCCTTGCATGGCAACAACCATCCTTTCAGCCACAGGGAAATAGGTTCCCACAGTGTCTCTGCTATCAGTCATTCACAGGGGTTGCTGTTGAGCCAGTAATTTCCTCCACATTCACTTCTATTCTCAGGGAAAGGTCTCACACACAGAAAGAGAGAGGTAATGTACGTACGTATGGGCGTTGAAGCTTTGACAGGTCCTAACAGTGGGGATCAATGTCCCTAGGTCCTCCTAGATATTTCCTTACTCCAGTGACATCTGCATGTTGATTTCACATCCTTTCTTAAAAACCTAGAGGGAAACCCAGAATTTTATAAAGTGCATGTTGCACAGAGCAGTGTTGTACTGATGGCTAGCGATAGAACATATGGATTTCAATAGCCTAAGGAATAATAAGGGAAGCTAATAGGTACCCCAGTTTTAATAGCTTCCAGTTTGAATCTTCACTTCATTATTTCCAGTTAATTTTTATTCAGATACGGGTCTTTCAGGCATTGGCTGCTACAGAGAAAATTAAAATCCTCATAGCACAGAGATGTCAGTCTGCATTTTGGACAATCGTTAAGACACAAAGAATGAATTGAATATCTGTGAAGAAATTGGGTACAGTAGTATGTTGAAGAAGAGTGAGTTTTTTAGTTTATGAATTAATTTTCAACTCAGAAAGGTGGATGACTGCCCTGCTTTCGGCATGGGGCAGGCAGGGGCTGTGTAAGCTTCTCGATATATATCTACCAATGCACCTCAATTCTGATATGCCACATCCCCTTATTCCAATACCCTTTCTCACCTGAGCAGAGACTACCATTCAGGGCAAATTGTTTTAAAGTGTGCAGTGGTATGGAAGAACAGGGATTAGGATGAGAGCCATTTTTACATGTGAACTGAGTAAGAGTTTGAATTTAGGTCTCCTGAGATGATGGGTGCAAGCATTAATTTACTTGGTCATTCATTGAATGTGATATGATAAAATATACCCTAATTTCTATATGATAGTTATGTTTAGTAAATTCTTCACAGCTTTATTTCAGATGAAAAATTGTGTGAGATCAATAACATGGGTTTAGCTTATAACAGGATTTATCTCATATGATGTCAAGAGTATGTGTGTGTGTGTGTGTGTGTGTGTAACATAGCTAGAAATCACAAGCAGGAGTGCCATGTGCATATACTAATAGCCTAAACAATACTCCCTGGAGTTGCAGTTTTCTTCTCTATTTTGTTATTCTTCTAAGTATGAAATTACCACCTGGCTGACTCTAATCCTGAACATTGAGTTCAGTAATCATAAGAAGGAACAGTCCCAGTGGCTGCCCACCATAGTTCTCTAGCTTGTGATCAGGATGTGTCAGTTCTTCATGTAACCATTTCACGTCAAAATCTAGTTATTCATTGCTTCCCAGGTCTAGTTCTGTCAGGTTCTGGTTTGTTTGGATAGCAAGAGAAATACATGTCCAGACAGAAGGTGGAAGAGAGCAGTTGGACAACCTGAAAGGATAAAGAAAAGTAAAGGTTGTATTACTTGTATTGCACTCCTGGATCCTGCCAGCACCTCGGGGAGAGCAAGGGGCAGTGGAGGGAGGGGATCTGGCAACGTGCTGGAACCAACCCCCTGCCACGTGCTGCCTCTAAAGCATGGCAAGCAGTGCACTGCGCAGGGCGATCCCTGGGCAGCTGAGGGCTGCGGCTCGTAGTGCCAAGGATAAGGGGCAGGCCTCTCCAGTTCAGCCCAACGGCAAAAAATAGGAATAGGGCAGGGAGCTGCTTGCAAACCAGGTAATGCTGCCAGATGCCACCCTTGCAGAGATCTCTCCCAGGCCTCAGCTGGAAGGCACTGACTGCAGGGTACTGTACCATAATGTTTTGTTCAGAGTTACGAACGTTTCAGAGCTACAAACAACCTCCATTCCCGAAGTGTTCGTATCTTTGAGGGTCTACTGTAATTGAAAATCCTCGGTTTTGTTCTAGTGATATATAGGTTCGATTTCCACACATTGTTGAAGTTAGTGAATGCTGTGGATGCCTTTCCTATTCTTGATGTAACTTCTTTCTTCAGGTGTCTGCTGGCCAGTGTGGTGCTGCCCAGGCAGATGAACTGTTCTACTCTCTTGATGTTTTTGCCTTCTAATATGGTATAACTGCTTGGTGTCTTGGTTTCAAGAATGTTTGTTTTGGCATAACTGATTTTGAGCTCTGCTTGACCTGCTGTTTTTGCCAGAACGTCTCTTTGATTGTAGCTTTTCGGGGGTGTCACTGAGTAGCACAATATCATTAGCAAAGTCTAGGTCTTGTGCCAGTGTTGGTATTGTTAATACATTTCTTCATTATCCAGTTCATGGCAATACCAAATAGCAGCAGAGATAGAATGAAGCCCTGTTTCAAACCAGTGTCCACACTGAACCACCCTGTTTTTGATTGTTCACCCTTACACACACTTTGCATCTCTGTACGTAGCCTTGATGATATGGAAGACTTTAGTTGGACTTCTGTAGAACTGAAGAATATTCCACAATGTATCTCTATGCAAGCTGTCAAATGCTTTCTAAAAATCAATTACATTGATAATAAGGGGAGCCTGTCATTCTATATGTGCTTCTGTGATGGTCCTTAGTGTAAATATCTAATCTATACAGGAGCTCTTGGTCCTGTATCCAGCCTGTTCTTCCTTAAGCTTTGCATCCACTGCCTCTTTCACCCTATCTAGTATCATGCTACAGAAGACTTTCTCTACAACTGAGAGTAGAGTAACTCCTCTCCAGATGTTGCAGTCAGTCAGATCACCCTTTTTAGGTATTCTGGTAATAGTTCCATATTTTCTCTGGACAGGAGAGGTCTCTTTTCCCCAGGCTTCATTTAATAACCCTGTTAGTTCATTAGAATGGTGGTACTTTTAACATTTCTTCTGTGGTTTGACGCAAAATAGGCATTGAACACCTCAGCCTTCTTCATGTCATCAGTTATTAGCTCTCCTTCCCCGCTAAGTAGAGGACCTGCACTTTCTTCCATCTTTCTCTTGATCCTAATGTATTTATAGAATCGCTTCTTATCCCTTACAAGGTGTAACTCATTTTATGCCTTAGCCTTTCTGATTTTGTCCCCACATGCTTGTGCTATTCTTTTGTACTCCTCCTTAGCAATCTGCCCATCTTTCCACTTTTTATAGGATTTCTTTTTGATTTTCAGGTCATTAAGGAGCTCCTGATGAAGCCATATTGGCCGCTTACTGTTCTTTTTATCTTTCCTTCACACTGGGATAATGTGCTGTTGTGCCTTTAATATTGTCTCTTTGAGAAACTGACTGCTCTCCTGAAAAACTTTTCCCCTTAGATTGTCTTCCCATAAGACCTTAGCTACCAGTTCTCTGAGTTTGTTAAAAATCTGCTTTTTTGAAGTCTATTCCCTTTATTCAGTGGCTGCCACTCCTTCTTTTCCTGAGACCTGGTCTAGACTGCCACCGACGGTTGACGGGAGATATGCAAGCTACATCATGTAGCTTGCGTATCTCCCGTCAACATACTTACATTGCCGTACCACAGCGTATTCATGGCGCTGTGTCGACCGGATATGCCCTCCCGTCAATGCAGCCTTACTCATTTTGGGGAGGTGGATTACTAGCGTTGACCAGATTGCCCATCTGGCATTGAATGAGCTACTCAATCGACCCCGCTGCATTGATCGCCATGGAACCGGCAGTGAAGACATACCCTTAGAAACATAAAAGCTATCATTTCATGATCACTTTCACCAAAATCACCTTCCACCTTCAGATTGTCTGCCAATTCCTCCCAGTTGGTCAGAACCAAGTTTAAAATGGCTGTCCCCTTTGTTACTTTCTCCACTTTCTGAAACAAAAAGTTGTCCCCATAACATTCCAAGAAATTACTGGAAATTCAGTGTTTTGCCATATTACTTTTCCAACAAATGTCTAGATAGTTAAGTCCCCCATTGCTACCAGGCCTTTTCTTTTGGATATTCTGTTACATGTTCTAGAAATGCCTCACCCACCCACTCTTCCTGATTTGGAAGAAAAACTTAGGAGGCAGTTGTAGAATTTATCTTTATTTTTGTCACTAGGTTCCTTTGTCAGCGCATCACATTGTGTGATTGACATATTTAGGAATTTGATTTGTAATCTGACATGTATGATACATTGGTTGATAGGTTCCCAGTTGATAAGTGCTTTTCCACAGAATCTGTCATAAAGAACACTGCTCCCACTGAATGTTCATTGTCACCATGACCTGAATAGATTAGATGTTTCTTCTCGTGCTGGATGTGCTTCTTATCCGCATCAGTCAGTCTGCTCTCACTGATGTCCAGGATTTCAAATCCATAACTGTCCATCTTCCCCATGATCTGTGATATCTTTTATGTTTATCTGTTATGTTCCAGTAATTGACTCTGAAGTGTTTTCTTGCTGCTAGCATCAAGCCTTTTTGGGTCCTGTCTTCCAAAGACTGCCTGTCACCTAGAACTTTCATGCAGCACAAGGGATCAGCAGTGTTCTCTACTGAGCAGCCATTTTTACCAGTGTGGTAGCCTGCATTTCTATAATCTCTGAGCTTTTTAAGAACACATTATATTATGGATTATACGATATTTAGTATATTATATCAGGTATATATGTGGTGACTTATTTTCGATGGCATATTTTACATTTGGAAAAGCACCTAGAACTGTGGAGTGACATTTCCATTACAAGGAAAAATAATTTAAAATACAGTTATCTGGTGAAGGCTGAAAACAGAGCAGTCTTAGGCCCAGTACTGCAAAGACTTACATGCATGCTTTAACTTTATGCATTGTAAGTCGCTGTAGGAATATAGGCCCTGTGAGATAGCGAGGGCAGAGGACAGGAGGAGAGTGCTGGAAGGGAGGTATGTGAGCCCAAGAATGCTCAGGGCTCTGTTCCCTGCTGATTAACTAAGTGCCATTAGGGGGCAATTAGGGGCAGCTGAGGCCATTGAAGGACCAGCCAGGAGCTTCATAAAAGCCCTCCGCCCCAAACAGTCAGGGCACAAGCAGGAGGAGTACCAGACTAGACTAGACTAGACTAGACTTAAAGTGGAGGAGCAGAACAGAGTGCAGAGTCCTGTGGACGAACGAAGGTATCCGGCTCAAGGAGCCAGAAGGAGGGGGAAAATTGGCCCGGGGGAAGACAGTGCAGCTGGGAACACGGTGCCAGCAGCACATAGCTGCCTCTCATAGGGCCCCTGGGCTGGGACCTGGAGGATCCCTACCCCCCTCTTTAGGGAAGACAGGGTGACCGGACACGCCCTGGCCCACTAGAGACAGTGCAAGCGTGGGACACGCTAGAGGGGAGCCGACGGCTGACACAGCCCATATTAGATTTGGGTGAACTATGGTTTTAAATTGAGCTGGGCTGTTAGCATGAGCAATAGGCCCAGAGCATGCCACCAAAACGAATAAGATCATGAGAAAGAAGAGTTGTTGAGTTAAACTTGTAGTGATCTTTTGAAATACCAGTGTTATATTAGGTATGGTTTGGCAATAGAAATAAAACATGATTATCTGGGAATCAGGTGCAGTAAATAATTAAATTAGATAAGAAACTCATTAATCTGGTTTTAGCTAAGGTCTAATCATTAGCAATGACATCACTGGTTAAAGGATATAAAAAAGTAATTGCCGAAAGGGTTCATTGCTAATACCTGTCTGACCAATTTGGAGCTGACCAACGTGAGTTAAGCGCTCCTGAGGTTAGCCCTGAATACGCCATGAATACGCTGTGGTACGGCAATGTAAGTACGTCGACAGGAGATATGCAAGCTACATAACGTAGCTTGAATATCTCCCATCAACCGTCGGTGGCAGTGTAGACCAGGCCTCAGGAAAGGAAGAAGTGGCAGACACTGAATAAAGTATCTTGATGAAGTGCATAGAAATGTTTTGTTACTGTTTGCATGTAGCAAATTTGTTTATTATTTAGGCTTTTGAGGCATGATTAGAGTAATTGTATAAATACCATTCAGCCTTTGGATTTAATAAAGGAATTTATAGTTAAATTAGTGTCGTGGTAATACCCGGAATAAATAATAATAATTCCAGCAGTAGCCCCATGGATAACACTACTTACAGTGCATAAAGTTAAGCATGTACATAAACCTTTGCAGGATTGGGATCTAAATGAGTCTAATTTCAACTTCCACCTGATGCTCATATTTAAAATATAAGTAAGCGTTTGCAGAGTAAGGGCCATGGAGTGCCTCCATCTTGAATGATGGCTCTCTAATGCTTCTTGTCACTGCTGTGTGACTGTGGCAAACTACGACAAGCTGTTGTGTTCTATAATTTTGCTAACCTTTCTAATCCCCTCTACTCCTCCACAAACATTGTGTGCACGTCACACTGATGGTTTTGTAACACTCATCCCAGCTTCAGGTCACTTGCACATTTAAACTAGTGTAACTTGAAGTCTTTTAATCGTGATTTGAAGACTTTAGTAACTGAGCCAGAGATTATGGGTCTACATTAGGTGCGGGTGGGTGAGGTTCTGTGGCCTATGTGCAGGAGTTCAGGCTAGATGATTGTGATGATCCCTTCTGCCCTAAAAGTCTATGAGTCTGAGAGATGATGCGGGCAGGTGCGTGGCACGCTTCCTGTTTGTGTTTGAAGGCATTTGGCTGATTTAAGACCACATCCGGGCCAAGTTGAATTCAGTCATGGCAGTTTTGTCCTTCTTTTTCACGTGCACAGCAACAGACATAGTCTGACTGCACTGCTTCACTGAACTGAAAGCACAAAAACTTCTGTTAGTGATCAAAAGTGTACAAATAGCCCAAAAGAAACACACTTTAAAGGCACGCTTCCTGTTTGTGTTTGAAGGCATTTGGCTCATTTAAGACCACATCCGGGCCAAGCTGAATTCAGTCATGGCAGTTTTGTCCTTCTTTTTCACCTTCTCTATTCCTTTTTCACGTGCACAGCAACAGACACAGTCTGACTGCACTGCTTCACTGAACTGAAAGCACAAAAACTTCTGTTAGTGATCAAAGTACAAATAGCCCAAAAGAAACACACTTTAAAGGGCGTGTCTACACAGCAGCTGGGAAGTGTAATTCCCAAGGCGGGTATTCAGATATGCGCTAGCTCTGCTTGCGCTAGCACCCGAGTGCAATCCTGCCCAATACCCTGGGTACATATTTGGTACAAGCCCAAACTACCACCACTGCAACACTGCTATTTGTAGCATGCTAGCTTAAGCAGAGCTTGCAAATGCTTGTATACATGTCCTGGGAAGCATGTTCGCACCTGCAGTGTAGACATATTCTGCATCACAAGCTACTTACCCCCATCTTCCCTTATTTTCCCTACACGGGCACAGTCTAAAAGATCTTGACAGTGAAATGCATCCTATTGCACTGCAGAAGGAGCACCATGTAGAAAACACAGAAGAGGAAAAGAACACTAAGATGAGAGAGCAGACAGGAAATGGGGGCCGCTTGTAAATGTGAATGTGTTTTCTATTGTGATAGTTATGAGCCACAAGCTTCCTTCTAGACGTGAATTTTAAGAGCCTAATTCAGCCTAGACCAGCTCTCTTCAGTGATGCAAGGTAAGCACAGACTACGCTATATTTCAGTTGAACTGAATCATATTAGACATAGCTTTATGAAGAAATTCTAAATCTCTTACTAGAGAGAAGAGGGAGGTCTGAGTTATTTGTTTCCTCCTAGAAATAGAGTGGCTGTAATCTCATAACTGTATCGTTATTTCATCTCTAGGCACCTGTCTTGTGTTTAAACCTTAAGGAAGAAATATATTCTGAATGTTGCCCTAGTTTGCAAACATTTTTGCAGATCTACAAATGGAAAAGAGAACAAAGAGAACATTGTAGTCCTAATGTCAACATCTGGAGGAAGTTGACACTGAGAAACTCATTTAAAAGAGTACCTCAGTCCCTCTGCTGTGTGCTTTATTACCTGAATTCCCTCTCCAAACAAAACTCAATAACTCTCCCTAAGCAACTGGAATTTTCTAAACTACTTACTAACTTCTTCAGACGAAACATTTTAAAAAGCTCCTTTTGGATGTTTTGACCCAACTTTTGTTTTACCACTTTGGCTAAAGAATTGCAGATGCCACAAACACACAACTTTCATACACATTTACCATAATGTAAAGACAGACATGGGCCACATTCAAATGAAAAAAAAAAGGAATTTTAAAATTATTTCCCATTGTTGATCGTAATTGAAAATGTATGTTCCAGCAAAGGCTGACGAATGAACTCTCAACAGCAGCAGTTCTTCTGTGGTAGGGGGGTTTGTTCCAACTCAGCCGAGGAAATCTGTGGCACCAGCGTTCATAATGGAGACTGTGAGCACATTTGTGGGTGCCTCAGAGGCATTAATGACAGGGCTCAGCTGATTTTTTGACAGGAATACCTGCCAAATGACTCATTCACAGACTCCTCCAAGGATGACATTTTGTTGGGTTTTTTTAAATTAGCCCCTAGGTCAGCACTGTCATTTGGAACCTGACTGCGCCATGTGACTGCTTCGTGTTATCACTGTCGTGTAAAGTGCAAAGGACACAACCTCCACCTTCCTCCTTCTGGTGTTTCATGCGAAAGCTTGTCTAAAAAGCTTTGCATGTGAGGTGAGGGAAGGTTTACTTCAAACTGGTTGCTCTGAATTTCACTTTCACAGGTGGAGTTTTCTCACTCTCTAATGCAGACTCTGCAGGCTAGGAGAGTGCAGGAGTGCCACTTGTTCTCAGTCCTGGGTTCTTTTTGTCTCTCTATTTGCGGCTCTAAATAGTGAGCAAACTGAGGCAAAGAAAGGAAGCTGGATCCCAAGTTCTGCATGGACTCCCTCACAGTAAGTGCATCACGCTCTGTTTTACCTTGACTTAATTCATCTTGCTCAATCAACACCTTTATGAAGTTAGATGAGGGGATTTATCTCATTCTGCCTGATGTCTGTCAATTGTAAATGTAAAGCTGTACTAAGGAGGAATCTTTCCCCTTGTTTCTCTAGGATCTTACGTCTTCATGCTTCCTTGGCAGCTTTGCATCTGACAGAGGTTAGGACTCCATAGCCACTAACGAGCTTGCATCTGAACTGCCTGCATTAGCCCTATTTTGAACTATTCCTTACATCTGACGAAGTGGGTTACAGCCCACAAAAGCTTATGCCTGCAGAAATTAAATTTGTTAGTCTTTAAAGTGCTACAGAAGTCTCGTTTTTATTCTGAACACAATTGGTCTTTAGAAAGTTATAAAGAGTTTTCTTGCAAACTCACTTAGATAGTCCACCGTGGTCGAATATTTACTCATCGATAATGTGTTGTATAAGGCTTTCAGTATGAAAGTGTACCAGAGACCTTTCAAATAGAAGTTAGCTTGTAGCCTTTTTTTGTGGTGAAGTTAGCCTCAAAGAGAATCTGCTCACTGCAGAGTTATCATCTTGCCATGTGTTGCCAACCTTCCAGGATTGTCCTGGAGTCTCCAGGAGTTAAAGATTGTCATGTGATGAAACCTCCATTAATACAGCCAACCAAAATTGGCAACCCTAAGTCCAGGTTTAGGTTTTCTTTTGGGGTGAAGACTTGATCTGCAGTATGATGGGAGAGGACACAGAGGCAGTGTCTACAATTTGCCTCCCACTGCTAGAGGAAGTGGGGACTCTAGAGCAAGCAGCATGTGTAGAAA
>NW_027131939.1:0-3106 GCF_026122565.2 Emydura macquarii macquarii | reverse complement strand
ATCCTGAGTTATCAGGTGAAAAGTATCTTGGTTTTGTGATCAGGAGATGTTGGCAAATAGATAAAGGCCGTCAGACTTGTCAGGCAACATAGTCAAAATAAAGGTCTAATTAGAGGTAATTGGACATTGAGTTCCTCCAAAACGCTGCAAGAAACTACAGGATGATGGCACTTTACCATATGACTAAATTACAATGATTTCACCACCACTGCAGAAAGTGGGTCAAACATTATGCAGGAGGTGTGGCAGAGACTTTTATATTCTGGCACCCAGATGAAGCTGCTCAGAGCTCACTTACTCAGCTGTTCACTTAGTCTCCACAGACAAGAAGGTAATCAATTTTAAAATAATTTTATTCTTTAACTATGAGCTGTGATTGGTGAAGAAAGCCGTTTTAAAAGCAAACTTTTAAAATGAAGGAATTCTTTATGTTTGCAAAGTAAACAATGTTTTCAGAGAGGACAGATCATTTGATCTTTTAGGTTTTTCATCTTTTGGAGAATCAGGCAACAAAAACACCATGAAAAATCTGAACATGGAGGGGATAAGTTCAAAATTCTTAGACGTGGATGTTGTGTGATAATATCTGTTGTTACATATGTATGTCTCTGCATGTGATACTGCTGAAGTTGTAATTAGTGGAGGTCCTTGGCTAAATTAATCCAACTTGTTGACTTGCATGGCACTACGCAAATCCTATCCTCTCTTTGGCTTTTGGAGAGCTAGAGGAGATGTAGAAATGTTGAATATCTTTAGTTTTTCAGTTTCGGTTGGGAGGTTCATGTTTGCTCTGGAAATATGAGATGTTGGCTTTGATATCTGGCTTATGCTTTAATGTTTGGTAAAAAGCACCCAGAGCTCAGGATAGACATGTAGGTAAATACACAGATATAAAAGAGCTTCATGCAGAAAAAATAGAGTCAGAAAGTAGTGGAAGGGATGCATCCCCAAGGCACTAGTTGCTGATTAGTGGAGCACTGCCAACTGCTTTCCCAAAGGGAATAATTAGCCTTATTTCATTTTACAGATGGAGAAATTGAGGGCCAGAGGTTAAGTGTCTTGCCAAAGGCCACAAATAAAGGCAATGGTATAGTTGGAACTAGAATCCAAGTTTCCTGACTCTAAACCCAGTGCCACATCCACTGTCTCTCCATGAGCTCCTGTAGGGCTGTCTGAACACAACAAATGAGAAACCCATGATAGGTCACCTGCAAGGCAACACAGATGGCTGACCCCTGCTTGCTTTTCTCATGCCAGTAGTTCTATTTAAGGAGGCTAATCACATAAACCAGATAAGCAGGATTTGTGCTTAAGTCCATAAAAGCGGGAGTGTTACTGACATGAACTCTGGGTTTCTTACAGTAGGAATCTATCTGGCCCAAAATCAACACAGAGGGGAAGTAGGAGTGCACACCTGCAATATGTGTTGGGGCTCAGGATTCCTTTTCTCTGAGCTTTGCTGTGTTGTAACTAGAACTGGGCAGAACATTCATCATGACAGCTTTTCAAATTTACCTGTTTTCTAGTTTGCAGAACTTCCATGATTTAAACCAATTCGAAATGAACAAAGTTGCATGAAGTGCTGTTTGATGGAAGTCTGACTGAAAAAACTCAGTCACGTTTTCTTAAATTCACACTCAGAAGGATACGGATGAAAAAGAGCCCCTTCCAATGCCACAGATTATGGATAATGGATTGAACAGAGAACTAGGAGCCAGAGGATCTTGAGTTTTATTCCCTCTTCTTTTAATGCTCTGCTAATATTTAGTTATGAAGTAGGTAATTATTCTCATTCTCCATTTTCCTCTTGGGAAAATGAAGGCTGAGAGAGGTTACTTATTAACATGCCCAAGGTAACGCAAACTCAGGCGCAGATTCTCTGCTGGTATAAATTGTCACAGGTCCAATGAGGTCAGTGGTGAAAAATGGTGTAAATTATCTGAGGATCTGCTGCATTGTGTCAGCACCAGGATCAGAACTGGAGTCTGTTAAGTGAACCCTTTGCTGAATCAGATAAATACGGTGTTTCTTGTCCCGTTGCTGAGGAGATCCTCCCGGAAACCCAGTGTGGTTTCCAACCATTCCAGGGCACTGCGGACAAGGTTTTTTTTTTGTCAGGCATATCCAAGAAAAATGTAGGGAGCAAAATCAAGAACTGTTTATCGCTTTCATTGACATGACTAATGCATTTGATTCCTTAAATCGTGAAGCTTTGTGGATTGTCCTCCAACGCCTGTGTTGCCCACCGAAGTTTGTTACCATGCTAAGATTCCTGCATGATGACATGACCGCCACCTTCCTGAGTGGAAGATCTGAAACCGATGCCTTCCATAACCAGACTGGGGTCAAACAAGGTTGCGTGATTGCTCCCACCTTGTTTACCATCTACCTGACTGTCATTATCTATCTTATTCAAGACGATCTACCACCTGGCATCAGTTCCAGTATCGACTGCATGGGAAGCTCTTCAATCTTGGTCGCTTCCAGGCAAAAACAAAATTCACCACCAAGGACATCCACGACCTTCAATTTGTGGAAGACTGCATGATGGCTCACTCCGCACAGGATGTGCAAGCAACGCTAGATCTCTTCAACGTTTTGTATAAGAGTCTTGGCCTATCCTTGAACGTCGCCAAGAAGAAGGTCTTCCACCAACCTCCCCTAGGTCAGCTGAACATCCCTTGTGCCATCTATGTAAACGGGGAGGCTCTGGAGTACATAGAGCACTTCCCGTATCTCGGCAGCCATCTCTCCCAATGGGCTACCATCAAGGAATAAGTCCAGCACCAGGTCAACTGCACCAGTGCCACCTTCTTCAAGCTGTGACAATGTGTCTTTGAAAACAGAGACCTTCGGAAGTAGATGAATGTTCTGGTATATAAGGCCGTCGTGCTGACCACCCTCCTCTACAGCAGTGAAATTTGGACTGTCTAACAACACCACATCAAGACTCTTGAGAGCTTCCACCAGCGATGCCTGCATCAAATCCTGGGCACCAAATGGAAGGACCGCTGGACTAGTGTGAGTGTCCTCCATGAAGCTGTGTCCGCCAACATTGAATCCTTGCTCTTGAGGAATCAACTCCGATGAACAGGCCATTGCGTCT
>NW_027131938.1:0-31525 GCF_026122565.2 Emydura macquarii macquarii | reverse complement strand
AGTGCTCCTGAATACACCTCAGGGGCTCCCTTATCCAGACCGTGTGACAGGTGTGTCCCTGCCTGTGGATGTCTTTATAAGTGAAGTACCGGCCAGAGGTTTATGACTTGACACACAATCATAGTGTGAGAAGGATAGGGTTGGTGGAACAAAAGACTCAGTGGTCCCACAGTCCAGGTTGTACCCCAGGAACCCCATCACATTCGTTGTCAAGTGTTATATTTCGGTAGACAGACAGACAGACACAGATGGAGCTGATAGACACACAACAGTTTGCGGTGCTAGCTTTTATTGCTCTGGCTGCAAAGCTGAAATTAACCGGACAGTGAGGCTTTGGAGAGGGTAGAGTGAAACCCCCTGAACAAGTCAAGGCACAGGACAGCACCAGAGCAGGGAGAAAAGTTTCCATCAAAACGTTTTCTTGATGAAACAGAAATTTTAGCAGAACCCAGATCTGCTAGCATCCCTCTGAGCCCTTGAGCAAGTCACTTATCCCAACCCCACAGCCAGTGAAGTCAATAGAAAGCTCCCTGAGTATTTTGGCTGTATGTGTGGAGGTAGGGTAGGCCCTCAGGGTGCAAGGTTGCTATGCAGCCCTCCCTGCTTCATCTACAGCCCCTCCATGATGGTTGTATGGGGCATGTACTGGGGCCACGGAATCTGCATCAAATGCAGCCTCTGCCCTCACAGAGGGAGGGTGGAGTAGCCGTGTTCCAAAGTTCATTCCCCCAGCACCACAGAGCCATCCAGCCCTTGCTGGGAGAACACACTGCATCCCCCACCCTGCAGCTCCACGTACTAAGGTGATGGAATTCTCCCCATACACACAGCCCAAATGTCTGCCCCTGTAGAGAAGCCAGCACATGGCCAATGAGCCCCTAGTTGGAACATTTCATATCATCAAGGGGCAGAGGGGTTCTGATTCCGACTATACCCAGGAGAAGATTTCAGAGAGTTACCTGGCAGCCTCTCGCTGAGTTCTTCCCGGTGAGATAAGGCAAGTTTGAGCATAGTGGAAATGTCCTTCCGCAGCCTCGTCGTGATCATGTTCTGCAGCAAACACATTGCGGAGCACGTGAGCATGGAAGTGATCAACCAGCTTTGTGCTCCTGGGAGCTAGCTCAGAGAGGGGAGAGGGAGCCGGAGTCTGCGCCATCTGGAGCAGCACCAGCTGAACTCTCAGTGACGTTCTAATCACAATCAACTACACCTGTGCAGTCCCATAAACGGGTCATGCAGGTACCACTGAGGCCATCATGTGAAGGCTGTGGGGCTGCACAGGTGTAACGATGGGTCTTGGTCGCCTTGGAGAGCTTTTATTGGTGGTTATGACAAGCAGGAAGGAAAGAGCCCAACCTGATCCTCAGATTCCAAAGGGAATTTACAGAGCTGGCAGGTGGCTTGTAAACAGAACATGTTTGATCTGGAGCGACAGTACAAATGATACAAATGACATTCTTAGCATAGTCACTTTTCAGAGAAAAACCATCTGTTAAGGTCTCAGCCAACAAAGCTGAATACAGTGAACTGCATGAAACTGAATATATCTATACATATGTATAGTTAGATATGTATATCTACCTAAGAAAGGGGATGTTGATAATAATGAATATGAATCAGAAGCTAGGAGTTGTAGAAAATGGATAAGGAAAGCAAAAGGACACAAGGAGAAATCTATGATCAGCAGGGATAAGGACAATAAGAAGGAGTTTTTAAAATATATTAGGATCAAAAAGAATAATAATGAAGAATATCATTGTTAGGATCTATTATTCACTGGAGGTACGGTATTGGACCGTTACTAGATGGAAATGATAAAACTATAAATATTAATGCAGAAATGTCAGTAATATTTCTGTTATGTATTTGGTGGAAAACACACAACACAGCATACAAGGATGAGAACAGTCTTTCCAGTCCACTAGTATCTCAGGAGGATCTTAAACAGCAGCTTCTAAAATCAGACATTTTTAAATCACAGGTCCAAATAACTTGAATCCAAGAATATTAAAAGAACTGGCCGAGGAGCTCACTGGACAATTAACATTGATTTTTGTTAAGTCTTGGCACACTGGGAAAGTTACAGAAGACTGGAAGAAATGTAATGTTGTACCAACATGTAAAAAAGAGCATGAAACAGCTTCATTCTCTGGGGCAGCCAACCTGGTAATGATGGGTCTGTCTGTCTGACATTGATCCTATGCAAGATAGTGGAGTGGCTGATACAATCAATTCATAAATATCAAACAACCACAGCCCATATTTGGTGGGGACCACATCCTAAAATAAATTTTTCCCAATTCTCTCTTCTGGCTTCCAAACAATCCCCAAAGTTGCTAACCTCATAATCGGAAACAAATTCCCCACACACCAGGGTGCAGCAATAAACCCTGCCAGAACAAGAGATGCAAAACCTCCAGACATGTCTCCACTGCTACAATGATCAGCACCCCCCACAATGCACTTTTGAAGATCTATGGTCCTACCCATGCCTATCACAACATGCGGTGTACCTCATTCAGTGCATCAAATGCCCCAACAACAACCACATAGGTGATACCAGACAATCACTGCACCCTTGAATGAACTCACACAGAAAAATGATAAAAGCCAAAATCACCAAATCACTCCACATTTGCTCTCTTAGTCCTCTTCCTCAAAGGAAACCTGCACAAACACATTCAAAAGACGAGCCCGGAACCTTAAATACACAACTCTGCTACACACCAAAAATCACGACTAGATTAGAGACACTGGATTTATGCCTTATTACCACAATCTGTAACCTACTAACCCTCCTTTGTTCTATGACCTACCATTTCATTTAAAGTGGTCGACTGCCACATGTTAAACCCTTATGCTTAACCATCCTTCTCACTTCTATTTAGCGGTGACACTCTGGTTACCTTTCCCAGCCCTGAAGAAGAGCTCTGTGAAGCTCGAAAGCTTGTCTCTTCCACCAACAGGAGTTGGTCCAATAGAAGATTCTCACCCATCTTGTCTATATCAGGGAATAACATTTACAGTGTCACCAGAACTGCTTGCATCTCACAGTTGCTTCTTGTAATATCTAGGCAGTAGCTAAGGTCAGTACAATCCACAGAGGCACCTAGAGCCGGTTCAACCAGCCTTTACACTCCCTGCAGTCCCCATCAGATTGCATGTGTACAGATAGAGAGCAGCATCAAAATGCTTGCTTGCATCTTTCAGCATCCTGCAAAAAAATACTTGGATTCATCTACAAACAGATGTGCTCACAGTTACCAGGGGCACATAGTTTTAAGGAGCTTGAGGAATGTGTTGTTCATTCCACTGTACCAGGTGTTAAAAAACGCTTGTTATTCTATACAAAGGAGGTACGAGTTGTTAGAACATTCGCCTGTTCTCAGGAAAATGGTGCAATCACTAGTATTTCTTACGACAGACTTTGGGTTCCAAGCAGCTCACTGCAGAGAGATCATTTACGCCCTAATCACCTGTCGTGTCTTGTCTTGTACTTGGATCATAAGCTCTCGGGGGCAGGGTCTGTCCTTTTGTTCTTTATTTATACTGGGCCGGGTGGAGCCTGGCCCAGCACCCGCGCTCCGTAGGTTTTGGTAAACAAAAATAATAAAAATAATAACGACTCTGCAAACATGCATACACTGACCTGTAACCCATGTGTGGTTCCACTGGAGTCAATGGTCCTGTTCAGTTAGACAAATGTGTTTGCAAGATCAGGGCCTTAAGGGACACCTTGAAATTCAAGGTCACATTGTTTCTGCTCTAGGTGGAAATTAAACATCCCAGGGAGCAGGGGGTTTGCTCCAATATCTTTGGCCGAAATTCTGGCTGGGTAGCTCGCTCTGGGGCACTCCCTCTTTGGATACTGTGCTGTTCTCAGATAGCACCATCCAAACCCATAAATACAGCCCTACAGAACAGGGGGAAGCGTTCCTCACCTTCAGATCCAGGAGCTGCATCTTCATCTTCTCCTTTGCGCGCTCAAACATACCCCCCTGCGTTCTCTCTTTCAATGTTCTCCGAGATAATGTTTTGCATCTTTTTGCAGGCTTGCCGCCCCTGGATCTTAGCTGCCTCTGTTGAAAGATGGGAGCGGTTACAGTGCTGGACAAGACCAGGAAAGATTTGGCAGAGGAGATCCTGGGGGTGGGGTTTAGGTGAGAAAAACAATGGCAGCCAAGGGTAGTGTCAGCAGCACTCAAAGGCATGTCCGTCTGGCTCTTCCAGGGACAATGGCCGTCGTGCTGGAGGAAAGAGCCCGTCTGGCTGCTCCAGAGAATGAAGCTCTCTCATATTCCTCAATGCAGATGACCCCCCCACCCTATGCCCACATATACCACAGCTCTGAGTGGGAGGGGCCCCACTGCTGCAGGACGCTGCAGAGATGCCAGTGAAATGCTAAGCAGGAATTGATTTGTGCCAGATCCCGATCCCTGTTTCCAAACTTTTCCCCATCCCACTCCTCTGCCAACATGTAACATCCTGGTCCCTTCTTCTACTCCTCTTTAATCCTCCTGGAACTCCTCCAACCATCCACAAGGTTCCCAGTCTGATTCCCCACTGCCAGTCCTTCTAGCCAGAGCCAAACAAGGACCCACCCTGTCACCCCACGCCCTGTCATCCCTCCCACAATGACCATCGCCAAGCATCCATCCCCTGTTTCATAGGTATGCCTCAGACCAGCCCCCATCCCAGACATACTGAGACTCACCACTCCGCTCCCCAGTTTCCAGGTGAGTTTCCAGTTCTAGAGCAACTCTCAGTCCACAAACACTAAATGCAATTCACTGAGTTTCTCCCACAGTATTTGGGCTGCAGACACTGCATCTATTGTTGACCTTCCTGGCATAAACCACGTTGGTTGTTACTTACTTGATGCCCCTGCCCCTTATGAAGTCTCTTCTCAATAATTCTTTCCAGACATTTCATCATGTGACTCATTTACTCGATGATCAGTAATTGCTACATGCTTGCACATCCCCTTTATGCATGAAGACAGAGACCAACGTGCACTTCCTTTGTCAGGCATTTTTCCAGTTTGGAGGATGAAATTAAAAAAGGTTTGTCATCCTCATCGCTCCTTCATGGCCTGATGCCAACATCACAAAATGTAGAATCACCCAGTTGAAGGGTCCTACCTTCATAATAAGGCTGTAGGTCACTCTGGATGGACAGTGGAAGGGACTGGTAGATATCCAGCTTCTTCTTAAGGATCTCTCTTTCCAGCGTGCTCAGGATGATGTTTGTCTGCAAGAGTGAATTTAAAGCATTTGCCATGATCTTTCCAATCCCTTGTTTGTAAAAAACAATCTAAATAACTGGTTTGGAATATTGGAGCTGATCAGGGATCAGGGTTTGTGTGGACTGTTTATTGGTTAGACCCAGAATCAAGGTGGAATATGCAGGGTGGGATTTTTAAGGTCAGAGTTTAGATACAAATATATGAATTCAAACAGTCTGTGAGCTCCACAAACCTTTTCCCAGCTTAAAGAATCCATAGCGCCTGGTACTTCTAACTCATTCCTAGCTTCATCACTCCTTGGCGTCGTGCAAAGATCCCGCAGGTTCTATGTGGTATCTAAAGATTCCCTGGTTGGGGTGCAGACTTTGAGTCTCTGATGTCTTTTCATCCTCTGCAACCTGGTCCAGTCAACAGAGCCCAATTTCTGCCCCAGTGTCTCCAGCTCACTACAATCACCAGCCAGTTAAGGCATTAGGTTCTCTTGTTAGCTACAGGGATGGGAACCTAATCTGTTATGTACTTTGGGACTCCCAATTGCTTTCCAACGGTGTAATGCTTTTGGGGGTTCTAGCCATGGTAATTCACAAGAGATCGGATTTTAAATATATCATCAGTCGAGCTATGGTGGAAATGGTGCTGAGCGGAGTGTAACTGTCCCAGGCTTGGACCAGGATCATTTTCAATCCATCCTATTTATTTCAAGCCTAACCAGGCTTCTCTAGGGTGCACAGAGATTTGATGTCTGATTATCTTACAGACTGGGGGCTTGATCCTTGGCCCTCCCATGGGACTTCTCCAGCAGTGCAAGGCTGCTGGGAATTTCCCTGGCACATGGGAATCCCCGGCTGACATTGCTGGCTGTACACACTGCACTGTCCTGGCCAGCCCAGCACAGGAGGCATGTTAGAATGGGAGGAGGGGTTGCTGGAGCACCTTGCCTTGTGCTTTGGTTGTCCTTGGCAGTCAGAGTGATCCCTAGGGATCATTACTTCCAGTGTCGCTGAAGACCTTCAGGGTGCTCAAAGTTACACCAGGGCCAAACGAGCCCTGGAGTCAAGGCGGTTTCCCCACTTGCATCCTGCGCTAATATGCTCTGCTACAGCTGAGAGTCTGGCCCTGCATGGATGCCAGGTAATAAATGCTAAACACTGTGTGTGTTGCCTATAATGTACAGCTCTTCACGTCTCTTATCAGTGGGCAAGAAGGCAGAGTTCATCACAGAGCCAGTCCTGCTCGCCCTGAGAGTCCCCTTCAGGCTTCACCCATTGTTATCCTTATTCCACAGCCCTCCTCGGCCCTGCCAGGCAGAGGGGCAGCATCGCTGGATGACTCTCACCCCAGACGTGCTGGCTGGCAGGGCAGAGCACTCACTCTTAGCTTAACCTCAACTTACTTCCTCAATAAAGAACTTGAGCTTGCAGTTGTCATTGGCCACCGTGCTCCTCTTCCCAACATCACGGATTTTCTCCTGTACCGAGTCTTTGAACATATCGAGGGAGGGTTTCAGTGAGGATCTGGTGCCCCTTTGGATCCTAGTTGGATAATAAAATATGAATCATTAAAAAAACAAATGGGCTCAATTCCTCCCATACTCGAAACAGCTGAGGGGGAGGTAGGAGGAGAGACAAAGGCGGCTTTAAGCCATCTGTATTTCCCCCCCAAATCCCAGGGCTGGCCAGGTGCCACACTGACCCTGGCATAAGCTAGAGCAGTCACAGAGCCGCTCTAAAATATGCTAACTGGACTGATCCCTGAAGAACTGTTCTGTCAGCTCAGGATCACATGACCCCAGTGCACACAGATGCCTATAGCCTCTCAGCAACAGGCAGCTTGGATGGTCAGGCAGCCTAATACTTGGAGTGCCTGGTTCTCAACCCCCTGCTGGGTTGCGTAGCCTCAGTCTTTAAGGCTGGGTGGGTAGGGGGACATGGGCCATGCAGATACAACATCCTCACCTGTTCTAGCAATGAGTCCTAAACGGAGTGTCCCAAAGGTTGTACAGGGGCCGGTACTGTTCAACATCTTCATTAGTGCTCTGGAGGACGGGGTGGATGCACCCTCAGCAAGTTTGCAGATGACACTAAGCTAGGGGGAGTGGTAGATAAGCTGGAGGGTAGGGTTAGGGTTCAGAGTGACCTAGACAAATTAGAGAATTGGTCCAAAAGAAATCTGATGCGGTTCAACAAGGACAAATGCAGAGTCCTGCACTTAGGATGGAAGAATCCCATGGACAGCTACAGACTGGGAACTGATTGGTTAGGCCGCAGTTTGGCAGAAAAGGACCTGAGGGTTACAGTGGACAAGAAGCTGAATGTGAGTCAACTGTACCCTTATTGCCAAGAAGGCTAATGGCACATTGGGCTGCATTAGTAGGAGCATTGTCAGCAGATCGAGGGAAGTGATTATTCCCCTCTATTCAGCACTGGTGAGGCTGCATTTAGAGTTTTGTGTTCAGTTTTGGGCCCCCCACTACAGAAAGAGTGGGGACTAATTGGAGAGAGTCTAGTGGAGGGCAAAAAAAATTTAGGGGCCTAGAGCACAAGACTTATGAAGGGAGGCTGAGGGAACTAGGCTTGTTTAGTCTGCAGAAGAGAAGAATGAGGGGAGATTTGACAGCAGCCTTTAACTACCTGAAAGCGGGGTTCCAGGGAGGATGGAGCTAGGCTGTTCTCAGTGGAGGCAGATGACAGAACAAGGAGCAATGGTCTCAAGTTGCAATGGGGGAGGTCTAGGTTGGATATTAGGAAAAACTTTTTCACTAGGAAGGTGTTTAAGCATGGGAATGGGTTATCTGGGGAGGTGGTGGAATCTCCATCCTTAGAGGTTTTTAAGATGCAGCTGGACAAAGCCCTGGCTGGGATGGTTTAGTTGGGGTTGGTCCTGCTTAGAGTAGGGGGTTGGACTAGATGACCTCCTGAGGTTCCTTCCAACCCTAATCTTTTATGATTCTATGATACGTGGGAGAAAACAGCTCCTAGACCTATGTATGATGCATCCATCTTTAGCAGGAACTCCTTGATGAAGTCAGGGTTGTATAAATCAGGTTCTTGGCAGAGCTATGTCTTCCGGGCTTGAAAATCCTCCTCACAATCTTTGGTCCACTGGAATTTTGGGGGGCTACCATTCTTGAGAAGATCAGTGAGAGGTGCCGCGATGGTTGAGAAACCCAGAATAAATTGGCAGTTGTACCCAGCCATTCCTAAAAACTGACTTTTTGTGTCCTTCACAAAGGTGTGGGGCAAGTCTGGAGGTCCTAGACCTTATTAACCATGTGTCATACTGTGTCTTTTCCTAAAATGTACCCAAGGTAGGTTGTTTCATCCTTGCCCAGGTGACATTCAGCAGGATTTGCAATCGGGCCACCTTCCTGGAGAGATTGTAACATAGCCATCACATGTCTTAGGTGGTTCTGTCAATTTTGACTGTAGATTATGACATCATCTAGGTACTCAGCAGCATATTGTCTTTGGGGTTGGAGGATCTGGTCCATTAGCCACTGGAACATGGTTGGGGCCCCATACAACCCAAAGGGCATTGTCCAGAATTGAAGAGGCCAAAGGGAGTAGAGAAAGCTGTCTTGTCCCTGGATTCTAGTGTGAGGAGGATCTGCCAATATCCCTCCATTAGATCCAGGGTGGTGATGTACTCTGCTTCCCCTAGCTGGTCAAGTAATTCATCAATGTGAGGCATCGGGTACACCTCAGATTTTGACACTATGTTTACCTTTTGGAAGTCAATAGAAAACTGGGTAATCCCAACAGGCATGGGGACCAAGACTATGGGGCTTTTCCAATTGCTGAATGATTCCTCATTTACTCCTATTTCTAGCATTGAGGGGAGTTCTCACTTCATGGTTTCCTTCAAGATCTGGGGAAGGAGTCATGTATTTTCTCTGACTTTGTGCCCTGGTTCTGTCTAGATTTATTATTTGGCCTATGCAATCCAGTCAAGCCAATCCACAGCATTCTTATCAATGGTATTCAAGGCATGAAGACCTCCAGGAAGGTGAGCCATTTTGCATTTGTCAACAATATGCATCATCTGTCTGGATGTTATGGGTTATTAAATGGGTCTGTCCAGGTTGAGTAGAAAACATGGAAGAAAAGGTGATGATCATCCGTTGAGCCTGGGATCTCTGGTCTGGGGTGAGATTGTTTCCAATCTTGACCATCATTGGCTCTGAGGCCTCAGCAATCTGTAGGCCTAATTCAGGGTCAGGTGGGTTAGGGGGATATTAGGAGACTTCCCTAGGTTTTCCACAAGGCTTTAACAGGTCCACATGGTAGATTTGGTGTACCTTTAGTTTGTCTGGTTGTCAGATTTCATAGTTTACTGGCCCCGTTCATCGCATCTCCTCATAGGGCCCTTGCCAGCAGGCTAGGAGTTTTGATTCTGAGCTAGGTAATAACAGCAGAACCCAATCACCAGGTTGGAACTCCCGGAGGCGAGCACTTTTATTATAAGCTGTTTCATGTGTGCTGCAGGCGTGTAGGAGGTTCTCCCTGGTGAATGAGCCCAAGGCGTCAAGCTTCTCCCATAGATCCAGGATGTATTGTACTACGTTACTGGCCTGAGATGGTTGTTCCTCAGACATTTCTCAAACAAGACCTAAAATCCCTTGGGGTTGTCTCCCATATAACAGCTCAAATGCTGAGAAGCTAGTGGAGAACTGGTGGACTTCTCGCATGGCGAACAGCAGAGGAGGGAGTAACTGATCCATAAGGACAAACTTCCAGAGCATCTTCTTTAGTGTTCTGTTGAATCTTTCCACCAGACTGTCTGATAGGGGGTGGTGAATAAATGTCCTGAGCGCCTTGATTTTCAGCAGTTGGCTCGGTTGCTTGATTGTCTCGGACATAATGTTCGTTCCCTTATCTGTTAAAATCTCCTATGGCACCTCAACCCAAGCGAAGATTTTCATGAGTTCAGTGGCCAACGTTTTCGCATTCATACAACGTAATGATACCGCTTCAAGGTACTTGATTGCATAGTCTACTATAAGTAAAATGAACCAGTAGCCTAAGGCACTCTTCTCCATGGTGCTAAGTATGTCCATTCCAATCCGCTCGAAGAGTATACCTCCTGGTGGGAGAGGAATCAAGGGAGCTCTCTTTGTGGGCCGAGGGGCTGTGAGCTGACACTCTGGGTATGAGGCACAGAAATCTGAACATCTTTGTAGACCCCAGGTCAAGAAAAACAAGCTAGAATCCGGGCTAATGTCTTCTCCTTCTCTAGGTGCCCCCAAACGTCATAGCATGGACGAGCCATATCATCTCCCTCCGACAGAGGCGGGGTATCAGAAGCTGATTCGGAACTTCTCCATTCTACTGGTACTACTCAATGCGGTATAGGCGGTCTCCCTCAATTTTGAAATGTGAGAACCCTCCTGCTTGATGGGGCTTAATGATCTCCCTATTTACTACCACCACTTGGGTGTACACTCGTTGTCCTCCTGTTGTTCCACTACAAAGATGGAGAACTGGGTCAGAATCTCTGACTTAGGTAATGGAGGGGCTGGGACGGGGCCTGGTTTTGCTGGGTTGGCCCAGATGCATGTGATGTCCCCTCATCTGGACTGAGGCTCTCCCCCGTGCCCACAAGGATCATTGGCTTAGATGGATTTGTGGCTGGAGGCAGGGAGGTCCTGCTGTCTGGAGGGGGTCCCACAAGCTTCTTTAGCAGCTCCCCAAAATAGTTTCAGTCTCAGCTGACAATAACAGGATAGGCGAGCATCGGTGCCAGGCCGACTACCTGGGACTGCGTGCTCCCCCACTCTTAGAGTCAGTTGGATGTATGGGTATGGTTTCATGATCCCATGCACACCTTGTAACAGGGATGGAGCCCTGGGTAGGTCCTGGTTTAGGAATCACCGAAGTCTAGATGATGGTCTGGGCACACCCTGAGTCAAGAAGTCCCACCATTTCTATCCCATTCACTCGTACAGGGATGGTCAACTTTGCAGGTCTGCCCTGTTGAGCTCCCGCCCCTGGGGTCTAGATCTCCCCAAAGCGCACTACATATAGGGGCCATCTTGGAGCCAGTGCCCAGGATGGCCAGAGGTGAAACAGCGGTCTTGGTCTTAACTGTGGTAAACAGGCTCACCCCCAAATATTTGAGCAGTCCCATCTCCTGTGGAGCCCCCGAATTCAGGCTCCGGCCCTACCCCCCTCTTCACTACTGGTGGATCAGTGGTCTCTGAAACTGGGTTGTGAGTTGATAACCCCAGGTTTCTGTGTCAGAAGACCCTGGGGCTCCCTGATCCCCAGGCCCTCCAGTGTCCTAGTGAAGTGGGAGTAGATTTGAGCCTATCAAGATCCTGGTTTCCATGGGTTATTCCCACCTTTGGTGGTGTGCAGCTCTTAATCCTCCCAGATTCCTGGTGTGGTGTCATATTCGGGGTCTGGGCAGCCAGGTAATTTTGAAGGATCCAAATGTTGTCAGCTATTGTCTTGGGATTGTGCTGTAATACCCATTTCTTTTTTCCAGGGGGCAGTATCTAGGTGAGTTGCTAAAGTAAGACCAGCTCAGCTACCCGCACCTCCATTTTTGTTTCAGGTTTGAGCCACCTCCAGCGTATGTTCTGTAACTTCTGGGTGACCAAACAGGGTCTTGTCCCCACCGGGTACTGCTCATTACAGAAACACTGCCAGAATGTCTCTTCTGAGATGTCCAAAGTATTGAGAATGGCTGCCTTGACACGTGTATCATCTTGGGCCTCACTGGGTTCTAATGCACAATACACTGTTTGTGCTACTCCAGTTAAGAATGGGGCCCACACCATGGCCTATTGGTCTCAGGGCCAGAGGGCTACGATTTCAAGGAAGTTTTCAAGGAAGTGTAGACCGTGGAATTTCAGCTAAGCTGGGCCTACTTATAAAATTAAACTACCAAATTAATAAGTGCATATTGCAGAATATGTGAAATGGTGGCTGGAGTCCCTTTTGAAAAGGGGTGATTGTTTCTCAATGCAACACACCCATGCTGTCTTTCTATTCTCAAAGTATGTCTGTTATTTCATTAAGATAACTGTTTATTAATTGCCTCTCTGTCTGGACCATTTTCCCTAATGAATTTATCCTCTGGGAGTAACTCATCTATGTACTAAACAGAAATGTGTTAAATGCAGGGCGTGCTAGACTTCCACGGCTCCAGACCTCTCAAAATACCTTGTGATCAAAGCTAATGGCTGGATGCCACCCCAGGTATTGCTCAATTTAATCACAACAACCCCAATTCCCCCTTTGTTTGAAGGGTGGAACACTGAAACTAAAGAACAAATCTAGGTGGCTAGCACCTCTTCACTAATTAAAGCACATGGGTCTGTCCCTCTTGTATTGTTTTCTGTAATTCCTGTGTTTACTCATATAAATTACCAAAATGCTTTGAAAAACATTGGATTTAAGAATATAAAAGAGAAGCAATGGATATAAGCAAGCAGGCAAGCTTCAAGAGAAGAAGAATCACTCTTGACAAGAAACTGACAAGAACTACCATCTTGCCCAGCTGCCTTCTGAGACCACGGATCCAGGCTCTCGGGGGAAGCTGCTAAGAAACCATCGCCACCTCTTGCCTGCATTGGTGAGGATAATTGCTTTTGCAGCTAAAATATACTGGACTTTTGGTTTGGGGGCTCATTTTATATGTTTATAAGTATAGTAATTAAAAGCCTTTCTGTCATTATCGAACGAGAGTCGTGTCAATTCCTGAGCACACTAATAGCAGATCCCAGTCTGTGAGGTAACAGAAGGTCTCAGGATTATCATTGTGCCCGATCTGGGTAAGCCTGATGGGGTGGCAGCCGCAGCTGGGGCAGGTATTACTGCCTCCGCTGGAGTGTGTGGCCCTAATATCATGACACCTGCTGGGCCACTCACTCAGGATCGATTGCTGCTGCTGGTTGGTCATTTGCTGAAGCAGTTGTTGCTGCTGCTAATGGGTGTTTTGTTCGGCCATCCATTTTAGTAGCTCTATTTAGCGGGTGGGGTTCAAGCACTAATTGCTTGAGAGTTTCTTCCTCTCTCTCTCTCTCTGTCTTTTTTTTTTTTTTGCATTCCCTTATGCAGGGACTATAACATCTGCCCACAGTCTCCATCAATATGTAACAGGCAGCTTGGATGGCCAGGAGGCCTAGTGATTATAAAGTTCTGCTCTCAGCCCCCTGCTGGGTTGAGTAGATTCAGTCTTTAAGGCTGGGTGGGTAGGGGGACCTGGGCCCTCCCGCTCCACTAGGTTCCAGCCCAGGGCCCTAGGTATGTCAACCCCTGAACAAGGGGTTCCTCCCAGCAGGGAGTCAGAATCTGCTGCCCTGGGCTACTTCCCATCAGTCTGTTCAGTTTGGGCATGGCGCCTCTAGTCCAATTTGCTGGGCGGTTTGTTTCCCGTAGGATGCGCTGTTGGGTCCTGGGTGGCACCTTGCTGTGGTCCCAGGCTCCTTCAGGCGGGGCAGCGACAAGATGATGAGGGCGAGCCCCACAACGTCTCTGGGATTTGCTCAGTCAGTTACCTCCAGTGCTAGAGATTCTTTCACAGTTTCTCTTGGCTGGGGAGCCAGTGCTGACTTCCAGGTGGCTGCCCTGGCTGGCAGGCTAGTGCTCCTTCCTTTCAGGCAGGGAGACAGCTAGCTCCTGCCGCTTTGCCAGTCAGCCCCGAACTGAGCCAGGCTCCTTCATTTCCTTGTGTGCCAGTATCCAAAGCCATTTAAACCCCAAAGGGGCACAAGGTGGCCTTTCTCTAAGTTACTTAGGCACAGTGCAATCAATGGAAGCGCAATGGGCCTGATCCTGCAGCTGAATGGCAGGTGGGAGCAGCCCCACTGAAAACAATTGGGGCTTCAAAATTCATCAAGGTGTTCCCTTATTCTCTTTTTAATCCGTCCTTAAACCCACCTCTGCTGGGACCTGCACATCACCCCTCTGGCCTGGGCTAGGTTAGTGGTGGTTCAGATTTCTGCTTTTTGCTCAGCCCTGTTCATTTTTTTACTCTTCTTCCTATCCATTCCCACCATTTGTCTGACACCCAGACTCTAGACAGGGCCTGTCTTCTTAACATACCGCACAGTGCCTAGCACAACGAGAGCCAGGATACGTCACTGGACTTCCAAGGTTCTACCATAATAATGACAAGTGGGGTAAAATAGATGAGAATCAGGGCCAATATTCTTTTCTACAGTCATAATAATGTGTGCCAGCTGGGGCGTGGGTGGTCAGGTCTAGTGGTCAGCGCAGTGGCAGTCAGAGGCCAGGATTCAGAGCCAAGGAGCCAAGATCAGAGCCTGGGTCTGAGTCCAAGAGTGAGCCAAGAGGCAGGACTATCACTACAGCTGTGGAGCTCATCTTGTTGCACAGACACAGACACTTCCTGGCACAAATTCCCGGGCTTAAATAGGGTACCTGCACCAATCAGGGACCACAATGGAAACTGTCGGTCTGGTCTTGCAAGGTGGTACTTCCTGTGGTGTTTATCTCCCCAGGATCTCTGTAATAACGCATGCGGCCCTACCATTGCTGCCGCGTAGCGTTCTAGTTCCCACAGAACTTCACATCATGCTCCAGCTGCAATCAAGCTAGGGGAGCTGGTGGGGGATTCTACCAGACTGGGTTACCCAGGAGTGCCAGCGAACAGGGTTCTACAGGAACGTGGGGCCAGTGGGGAGTCCAGACTGCCTTACCAAAGAAGGCTCAGCATCTCTGCAGCCTGCGTGGGGCAGGGTCCTCTCACCTGAATATGTTTGTGAACATGGGGCCGATTTTGTCATAGATGGGCTGAGCGAGGGCACTGTTTAGGTCTATGCGGGCGAAGATCCGGGACGCATATATGCCATTCTTCTGGCATACAGCTTTCAGGGTCCTGTGGAAGCCTTGGTAGCCAATGTCTCGCTGGATAATTGGAAACACAGTTGTAATGAAGTGGGTATGGGATACATCACTTACGATTTGTATTACAGGAGAACCTATAGGCCTCAGCTGAGCCTAGGGCCCCATTGAGCTGTGATCTGTACAAACATATGTCTACACTGGAGCTGGAAGATGTAATTTCCAACTCAAGCAGACATATCCACAATAACTCTGACCTGTCCGAGACCCATGGTATGTACTTCAGGCAGCTAACTCCCCACGCCACCCAGGCTGCCTGTGACTTTCCCCTTTTGCAATCTGGACTGGTATATTGCTGTGTCACCCCAACACCCTCACTCCTGGGGCCCATCTTGCACTTGCCATGCTGTGTGAACCCCCCCCACTCCTGTGGCAGCCCACACCCAGCCACCTGCAAGCAAGCGGTCTCTGACCTAGTGAATGAGTGTTTCTGATCAGCCATTCATGGGATTATGAAGTGGTGTGACCCCCAGTCCCCATCCCCAGTCCCAGATGCAACCCAAGGAACTGCCGTTTTACAGAGTTCAGTGCTGCCCACTGACTCTGCAAGCTCATTGGTTAGTCAATTTATCAAAGAAATTAATATGCATCAGCTCTGTCACTCCAAACAAGCTCTTTACACACACTCAAACCACATGTACTACTTTAGATAAAACAAACAAATAATTTTATTAAGTACAGAAAGATTTTAAATGATTATAAGACAGAAAAATATAAATCAGATTTGATCTAGAAGAAGTAAAAGCAAATCACATTCTAAACTAAACTTAACACTTCAGGAGCCTTAAAGTCTTAGATGGTAAGGACTTTCCCCCACAGATCTCAAAACACTTTTCAAAAGTTAATAAGCAACAGGGAAGCAAAGGTGGAGACAGTTGCCGGCCAGAGAGTGAAAGCTGCACATTAGGTCTAAATCGAGAGCTTGCTACTCACTGTAAGGAGCTGAGAGTACACGTTCTGGTGAGATGATTTTGCTTTCTTCACGCCTTCATTAAGAGGTTGTTCCAGCTGGGCAAAACATTTCTCAATCTCCTCCTCCAAAGCCTTGATCTTCTCCTCCACAAAGATCTCCAAGTCATTCTGCTGATAGTGATTCTGGAATGGCAGAAGAGCACAGGACACCTCACTGCTCAGCTGATGCTGCAGGCAAAATATATATACACGCCAAGATTTCTTCTGGCCTGCGCTGCATTTTGTAGCTGGTCAGCACCTGGACAGGCGGCATCTAAAGAACACAATGTGCTGGAAGAGGCGGTGTCACCAGTCCAGCTGGTGGTGCTTTGAGTCAGTACTGAACCAAAGCCCTAGCGTGGCATGATATTGGAGGCTCCGGGAAGTAGGGGAGTAAGTGATAGCTGGGAAACAGGTTCGGTTCCAGGGTGTGGCTTCCTTTGCAGGTAAAGCCAGTCATGCTTTTAAATGTCAATTACAGATAAGGAGAAAAGAAGAGAATCTCTGTATTTTTTCCCTTCTTTAACCCCGCACAGAACACAATGGGCTCAGTGATACGTCTTATCCTCCAGTCATACAGGTCTAGCAGTGAGCAATTGGGAGGTAGCACATGGTGTGATATTAAAAAACCAACCGGCCAATGAGAACATGGCCTTGGACAACATTGGCATGTCTATACTAGGGAAAACTGCAAGTTTCAGCTCTGACACAGCTTCACTGATGCTTCCCACAGAATAAGCTGTAGTTTAGAAAGGATGTTGGGATTTCTACCGCTCATCATCTAGTCCTGCTCTGGGGCTAGAACTCAGATTCTCCTGCATCACAAACTATAGTCCCTCTCCCTAGTTTGAGTACAGAACTAACCCCATTAGTGGTGCAGAGTATGGGGTCTATGACACACAGCTGAGAAGCTCCACAGGGCAATAGTGTATTTACACACTCACCAGCTCATTGCTAGATTTTTGGAGCAGATTTGAATTTGTTTGCTGCTGGGAACCAGGGGGCATGTGGCCTGGTTCAAAGAATCAGGGGTGGAATGGGGAGAAGGCAGTGTGCAGAGAAACTGCTGCTGTGGGAAGAGAGGGGAATATTCACTGGACCATCGCTATGCTAGCAGTGAGGCAGATCGTAGCACCCAACGCTGTCCCAGCCGTACCACCATGTCTTGTGTGGAGTTGAAATTCTCAGCCAGCAGGACAATGCCGAGAGCCTCTGTCACATAATCCATTAGCAGCTTCTTCTTCTCTTTCAGATAAATGTTCCTGACATACTCTCTCAGCCTGGGGATCTCTGGAATAGCACAGATAGGCAGAGTTAGGCCTGGTTTATACCTAGGATGACCTAGATACGGCACTCAGGGCTGGGAAAATTTTCACACCCTGTGTGATGTCGTAAGGTTGACCTAACCCTCACTGTAGACACAGCTAGGTTGACAGCCCTGGGGGGGGGGGGGTACAAGAACTGCCCATCCCCTCGCTTCTGACAGAGGCCCTGCCCTCTTCCTGCCGGATCCTGCCCAGGCCCCTGTGGTGGCCAGAAGCCCCGCCCGAGATGGCCTGAGTCCTGGGCCCCACTCCCGCCCAGGCCACCAGCCCAGGTCAGCCCCAGGCCCACAGTGCTGGGTCAGATCAGGTAGCCTTGGAGTGCCAGGCCTGACCACCCCAGCACTGGCCGGAGTGCTGGCCCAATGCCCACCCCAGCTCCAGAGCGCCAGCCAGGGCCATCGGCTCAGCAGTATCGCTGGTCTCAGACAATGTGTATAAGGAGAAGCTAAAGCATCTCCTGCTTAAGCCAACAAAAAATTGTTTTGAAGACGTACACTGGAGAAGCTGTACCCATGTTGGGCACTACTAATGTTAAGGTGGAGCTCAATGGACAGACGGCTGAATTGCCATTTTTTGTGGTGGAAGGCAGTTACCCAGCCTTAATGGGAAGGTCATGGCTTAGGAAGATCCAGCTGAACTGGGCAGAAGTGCACAGGATGGCTAAAGAAGAAACAGGTCTGACAGCTGTATTGTAGAAACATGCTGCTGTTTTTGGAGAGGACCTGGGAAGTATGAAGGGAATCACTGTGAAATTGAACATTAAGCCTGACAGCCGACCAAAATGTCTGCAAGCCAGAACTGTGCCATATGCTATCAGGCCAAAAGTTGAAGCGGACCTGGAGTTCCTTGTCAAAAATGGAGCCCTAGTACCAGTATGAAGGGAATCACTGTTGTGGAAGAACAAAAGCAAGGCCTGATAGGCCTTAAACTGAAATGAATGATGGAAATGTAAGTTAGCATGCTGTGAGATAGTGAGGGCAGAGGGCAGTAGGAGAGTGCAGGAAGGGAGGTATGTGAGCCCAAGAATGCTCAGGGCTCTGTTCCCTGCAGATTAGCTAGGTGCCATTAGGGGGCAATTAGGAGCAGCTGGGGCCAGTGAAGGACCAGCCAGGAGCCTCATAAAAGCCCTCCGCCCCAAACAGTCAGAGCACAAGCAGGAGGAGTGTGCTGTGCTGTGCTGTGCTGTGCTGTGCTGTGCTGTGCTGTGCTGTGCTGTGCTGTGCTGTGCTGTGCTGTGCATCGGAGGGACGTGGATCGGACTGAAGTGAAGGGGAGTGGTGAGCTGACTTACAGTGGAGGAGCAGAACGGAGTGCAGAGGCTGGTGGACAAACGGAGGTATCCGGCTCAAGGAGCCAGAAGGAGGGGGAAAGGTAGCCCAGGGGAAGACAGTGCAGCTGGGAACACGGTGCCAGCAGCACATAGCTGCCTCTCCTAGGGCCCCTGGGCTGGGACCCAGAGGAGCGGGTGGTCCCGGGTCCCTACCCCCCTCCTTAGGGAAGACGGGGTGACTGGACACGTCTGGCCCACTAGAGACAGTACAAGCGTGGGACCCACCAGAGGGGAGCTGACGGCTGCCACAATGCCTATGGATGGAAAAATCCACTGAAGACTGTTGATTGCGCTTAAGCTGTTTTCGAAAGCTGTTTTTGCAACTATCAGCTCTTGTAATCGCTCCTAGCTATTCTTGTAATAGATAAGGGGGTAGCCATTAGACTTGTGTGATAGATAAGGAAGTATCTGTTAGACTTTTTTTGCAATGTAAAACTCCACTATGCGATCAGTATGTGAAGAGCTATCCCATGTAAGCCATAGGCATTCAAACCTGTACGGGGACTCCTGACAGCAGCACAGAAACCCTGTGCTATCCAGGGATCCCCTATGGCATAGCTCTGTGTGTGTCTGTCAGAATAAAGCTCTGCTCGATCTGAACCAAAAGAGAAGCTGTGTGATCTTTCCACGACACTGTGAAATTGAACATTAAGCCTGACAGCCGACCAAAATGTCTGAAAGCCAGAACTGTGTCATATGCCATCAGGCCAAAAGTTGAAGCGGACCTGGAGTTCCTGGTTCAAAATGGAGTCCTAGTACCAGTTACCCACAGCCCCAATCATTCCAGTATTGAAGAAAGATGGCTCCATTCGGCTTTGTGGGGATTTTAAGGTCATTGTTAACCGGGTGTTGGGTGCAGAGCAATACACTATTCCCCGCATCGATGACCTCTTCACTGGCTTGGCTGCTAGCCAAAAAATCAGCAAGATTGATCTGAGTCAGGTGTATTTACAGATGCACGTTGATGAGAAGTCCCAAGAGATGTTGACTATCGTGACACATAAAGGGCCATACCGATACTGTCGCTTTCCTTTCAGAATAATGTCTGCTCCAGCTTTGTTCCAGAGGGCTATGGACCAGATCTTAGTGGCTTGCCAGAAGTCCAGTGCTATCTTGATGACATTCTGGTCACTGGTCACTGGCAAGAATGAGGAGGATCACCTTAAGAACTTGGAGGCTGCCCTTCAAAGACTGGAAGAGTATGGCCTACAAGTCCGCAAAGACAAATGTGAATTCTTCAAGCACTCTGTTGAATATTTAGGACATGTCATGTATGCTACTGGCCTCTGTAAGGCTCCTGCAAAAGTCTAGGCTATTGTGGAAGCTCCACCTCCTCAAAACGTAGGCCAGCTTCGCTCTTTTTTAGGACTATTGAACTATTATGGAAAGTTTATTCCACGGTTAGCAACACTATTAAAATCACTACATGAAATCCTTGACCAGAACAAGGTCTAGAAGTGGACAGAACCTGTGATGTTACATTTAACAAGGCTAAATGCGCATAGTTAAATTCAGAGACTCTGAGGCTCTGAGGCTCCTTATCTCTACAGCTGGCCTGAGATGCCTCCCCTTTTGGAGTGGGAGTGGCCATGTCACACATTTTGCCTCATGAATCTTAAGCAAAGCAGAAACTAACTATTCCAAATTGAACGTGAAGCACTGGGAATCATTTTCAGAATTCGGAAATTTCACCAGTACCTGTTTGGATGGAATTCACATTTCTCACTGACCATTGACCTCTAAGATCAATTTTTGGACCATGCACAGGCATTCCACCTTTGGCTGCTAGTCGTACACAATGATGGGTATTGTTGCTTTCCACACACACACACGAGATCAAATATCGGAAATCCACTCTGCACGGCAATGCAGATGGTCTCTCAAGGCTACCTTTACCAGTTAAACATTAAGATATTGGCTAGAAAGAAATCCACTTTGAACAAGTAGAGAACACACCCATCACTGCTACTCAAGTAAAGAAGGCAACTCGCGTTGACCCAGTACTATCCCAAGTAAGGGGACCTACTGACGCATGGAACATCTCTACGGGACTCTCAGGTCTGACCCGACCTTCTTCCCTAGATGTCCAGGAGGACGGAGTTATCAGTCCATTCTGGTTGCTTGTTGTTGTGCATCATTATTCTACCACTACTGAGATCACAGATATTAGAACAGCTACATACAGGTCACTGTGGAATAGTGCGCATGAAAGAAATTGCGCAAAGCTACTTTTGGTGGCCTGGCCTGGACAGTGACATTGAAGAGAAGGCAAGAGCTTGTAGCTCATGTCAGAGTGTGAGGAACGTGCCTCAGTTGGTGCCCCTACACCATTGGGACTTGCCTGAAAACCCATGGCAGCATAGTCACGTTGATTTTGCTGGCCCATTTGAAGGAATCATGTTCCTGGTTGTTGTAGATGCCCACTCTAAATAGCCAGAAGTCTCTGTAATGCCGTCCACTACTGCTGAAAATACTATCCAGAAACTGCGTGAAATCTTTAGTCGTTTCAGACTTCCGGAACAACTTGTGAGCGACAACGGACCACAGTTCGTCTCTCAGGAGTTTGATAATTTTATGAAAGCAAATGGCATACCTCACATCACTTCAGCACCGTATCATCCATCCACCAATGGATTAGCAGAAAGGTTTGTGCAGATCATGAAACAAGCTTTAAGATCTGCAAGAGGACATTCATCCATTCAAAAGTGTCTGGACACCTTCTTACAGAAACACACCTCATGCTACGAACAAAGCGTCGCCAGCCTTTCTAATGATGGGACGACAGCTGCGCACTTTCTTTGATCTGCTGAAACCTGCCAAAGCACGACAAGCTGTGCAATGTCAACAACAAAACCAAGTCATCAGATGTGCACACAGAGCAAGAGACCGAATCTTCAGTCCTGGACAGCCTGTCCTAGATCGGAACTATGCTTCTGGAGCTAAATGGGTCTCTGTTACAGTCATGGCCCAAACAGGACCAGTTTCCTACATTGTCCAGTGTGGAAACATGAAGTTTGTCACAAAGACAGTTTGAGCATGTAGCTGAAAGCTACGAGGCAGTTAGGAATGTGCTGACCAATAAGTGTGGTCAGCTAGACGTGGACAAAGTTTTCTCTGAAGCTAAATAGGATAGCAAACTGCTAAACTCTATTTCTTCTTTTTACGCATGCTTAATGCTTTTTGCTGTATAACAATGACTTGGTAATAAGTCTGTATAATAACCCTCACACGATGCAGATTGGGGGCGCAGTTCAGCTGAAGCTGTTGCCGCAGGTAATTACCTTGTAATAAAGGTCTTTTCCTTACCCACCCAAACAGAAGTGAAGACTGTTTTCTTCTACAATTCTTGGTGCCATGACTCGGATCACTGAACTCACCTGGGTGTGCCAAGGTGAGAGTCTACACCGTCAGGGTAAAAAGAATGAGAGTACAGTTGTGAGCACCCTTCAAATTGTCCCTTAAACGGGGCAGTTTGCCGCTGCTGGTTCTGTAAACCCCGAAAGACTTGGGTGATAATTCTATGTACTCTCCTCCTCTAACTCATGAGGCACAAACTGGATGAGTCAAGGTTTCCACTCCACAAAGAGCCAGAAAGGAGGCTTCAACACCAGATTGCAGATGATCTCACCTGGCAGTGGCATGTAGATCAGTTGTTGCCAGGTCATACGTGTCCCAAAGATGCATCTCCAGTTGAACTACCTGATCTCACCATTACAGGTGAGATATCGAGCCGAGAGTAACCCATTCTCGACTCCCCTTCTCCAGCCACCTCTGCAGCAGATTCAGCCCCCTCCCCTGTTCGAGCAGATACAACATCCTCCCCTGTTCGAGCTACAAGTCCTGAGCCCATTGTTAGACCCGCACCAATAACACCTTACGGTGCAAGAACACCAGAAGTCTGCCATAATCCACCTAGAGAGAGAAGGCCTCCTCAATGGCTGGATCTTTAGCTAGGGCAAACCCACGTTATGGGACAGAATAATCCCTGGGGTTTAACCAGAAAATGAGGCAGTCCACCCTCATTACCTCGGTTAGTGATTGTTCTGTTAAATGGGCGTTTTCATTAGGGGAGGAGGAATATGTTGTGTATTTTGTGTCTTGCCTTATTGCCTTGGTTGCTGTAGCAACAGAGTTTAGCTTGTTGCCATAGCAATAGAGTTAGACTATTAGGGGATAGCTCAGCCAGTCCTGGCTGGTTTTAGTGTAGTTCAATAAAGACTTTTCATGGGTTTGCATCTCTCTGTGTTCCGTGCTGATTTCTCTCTGAATACAAGTACTTTCCTAGGATTTAACATAACAGTAACCTATTCCAGTGCTTCACCACCCTCCTAGTGAAAAAGATTTTCCTAATATCCAACCTAGACCTCCCCTACTGCAACTTGAAACCAAAACCAGTCCCAGCACCGACCCTTGGGGCACTCTGCTCGTTACCGGCTGCCAACTAGACATCGAGCTGTTGATCATCACCCGTTGAGCATGACAATCTAGCCAGCTTTGTATCCATCTTATTGTTCATTCATCCAATCTATACTTCTTTAACTTGCTGATAAGAATACTGTGGGAGACTGTATCAAAAGCTTTGCTAAAGTCAAGGTATATCACGTCCACCGCTTTCCCTACATCCACAGAGCCAGTCATCTCATCATAGAAGGCAATGAGGTTGGTCAGTGTAGCCGGGAGGGGTGGTCCCCCTCTGAGGAGGACCCAGAGAGGGAGCCAGACCCATCCTGGCTGACAGAGGCCTGCCCCAGGGAAACCCCTGAGCGGAAGAAAGGGGACGGGTCTAGGCCTTTAAAGGCCCCAGTGGCCCCACCTGACCGGAAGCAGGGGGGCGGAGCTAGGCCTTTAAGAGCCAGGCCGGTGAGCTCAGTTGGGGGGAGACGGCCGAAGGGGAAGGACGCGTCTCCTCCGGAGCTCCTAGCAGAGGCCGGGCCGGGGAGCCGTGCAGAGAGGGAGTGGCCAGCCTTAAACCCAGCCTGGGGATCAACCGAGGCCTCCCCCAGGTACCCTACAGCCTGGGAGTTGGAGGGACCACCAGAGACCCCCACGGCCTGGGAGCCGGAAGAAGGCCCGTCGGGGCTCCCCAAGGACTATGAGCCTGAGGAGAACCCCCCGGAAACACCCAGGGCTTGGGATCCGGAAGCAAACCTGCCAGAGCAGTACAGAGCCTGGGACCCCGAGGACCTACCGGCCCTGCCCGAGGCCTGGGACCGCAGGACCTGGAGGAGCTACCCTCTGAGGATGAGCCCATGGAGCTACCTGAGCTGCCGCCCATGGACGAGGAGGGCCTAGCAGGTCTACCGAACCTCAGTGACCCAGAAGAGGCAGGTACCGGGGGTTTCGGGAGGAAGAAGCCCAGGGATCGCCACACGTTAGTGGCTGAGTCAGGGGCAACCTGGGCGGTGTGTTGCGGCTGGAGCCCCGCCGACTCAGTGGCAAACGCCGTTGCCACTGCCAGGGCCCTGGGCTGGGACGCAGTGGAGATGGGCGGGCCTGCATCCCCTTCCCCCCCTTCCCTATCCTCCATGAGGAATCCTTCCCCGCCATGCCGTTCCAGAGAGCGGCTTGCTCACCTGCCAGCCCTGCTTGAGGGCCTGGCTTCAGACTGCTGCCTTGCCAGCCCTGCTTGAGGGCCTGGCTTCAGACTGCTGCCTTGCCAGCCCTGCTGAGGGCCTGGCCAGAAACTGCTACCTCGCCAGCCCCGCCTGGGGGCCGGGCTGTAGACTGCTTGCTTTGCCCGCCTGGCCTAGGAGGCCGGCGCTAGGCTGATTGTCCTGAGAAAGGCACAAGACTGCTCCCAGTGAGAGGTAGCCGGGAGGGGTGGTCCCCCTCTGAGGAGGACCCAGAGAGGGAGCCTGACCCGGACGCTGCTCCCCGATTCCAGGGGCACGTCCACACGTGGTGGAGAATGCAGGCATAACCCACCCCTTGCTGTAAAGGGGGCGACCCACAACCATACTCCCCAATACAGGTCAACATGGATCTGGACCAACTCAAACAGTGGTGAGACGAGCTCCACCAGCAACAGCAGGTGGCCCAGCAGCAGCAACAGCAGCAGCTGCTCCAGGTGTTAGGGGCCCAGCAACAACAGCTCATCCGAGACTTGGGGGTGCAGCATCAGGAGCAGCAACGCCAATACTTCCAACAGGTGGCGGCGCTACACCCCGGCAGTGCGGCTGGAGGGACAATGGCGGGTCCGGCGGGAACCCCGATGCCCCTACGACTGACGAAGCTGGGACCCGAGGACGACTCAGAAGCCTTCCTCATAACTTTCGAGAGGGTGGCATCGGCGGCCGCCTGGGCCCCCACCCAGTGGGCAACCCTACTAGCCCCCTACCTGACCGGGGTACCGCAAGCGGCTTATCGGGCACTCTCAGAGACAGAGGCCCGGGACTATACCGCGGTAAAGGCGGCAATCCTGGATGCTTTGGACATCTGCCCCGACATCTTCCGGAGGCGGTTCCGAGGAAAGACTTATCCCCCGGGCGCCCGGCCACGAGCGGTTGCCCAAGAACTGAAAGACACCTGTATGCGGTGGCTGCTGCCAGACCACTGGTCGGCCGCCAAGGTGGTAGACCAGGTCATGAAGGAGCAATTCCTCCAGCTCCTACCACCGCGGGGCCGGACATGGGTAATGCGCCACCGCCCCGAAGCGTTGAGTGATGCCGTGCGGCTGATGGAGGACTTCCTGGCGGCAGAGGATCCTCCACTCCAGGGAACCCCCACAGCAAAGGGGACCCCTGCACGAGACCCTGGGCCACCGCCGCGGTGACCCGCCCTGCTGGGGCCAACCGGGAGAAATCGGGCGCCCAGGCCGCCCACCCCGTTAGCCCCGGCAACTCCTCAGGGACCGCCTAGCCAAAATCCCGACTGGACCGCCGAACCACGGGATGCAACCCGCCCAGCGGGAGATAGCCAAGCCCGGACAGGAAGCCCCGAGGTCGGCCCCTGCTTCACCTGTGGCCATATGGGTCACCTACAGCGCGACTGCCCCCGCATGGACTTCTCGTATGGCCTGGTTTGTACTGGGGAAGGGCGGGCCCGGAGACGCCTAGGGCCCTCCGTGACGACCCCCGTGCAGCTCCCAGAAAGGCAGGCCTGGGCCCTGGTTGACTCTGGCTGCAGGCAGACGCTGGTCCACCCCGAGCTGCTTCCCCCAGGCCAGCCACTCCACGGGCAGGTCCACGTATGGTGTATTCACGGGGATGTAAAGGAATACCCCACCTGCCCACTCCAGCTCACCATTGCCGGAACGACCCAGGTGGTACAAGTCGGGGTCTCCACAGGATTACCCTACCCCGTCATCCTCGGACAGGACTGGCCTGGGTTCGCCAGACTCCTCCAGACCCTCGCACACCAGGCGGACCCTGGGCAAGTAGCCCTCTTGGGGGCAGCACCCCGGAGGGGGCCCCCGGAGATGGAGGACCCCGGAACCCCGGGAGCCGCAAGCCTACCTGACAACCCCCTCCAGACGGACCGAGAGGTCAGCCGTACCCCAGGCGGGGAAGGCCCGCAGATGACTCCCATAGAGGAATTCTGCCAAGACCAGCGGAATGACCCCACACTGCGCCATGCGTACGAGCAGCTTGCCTACGTGGTTGGGATCTCCATTCACCCCGGCCAGGACAACCAGTAGCCCTGCTTCGAACTACAGAAAGTCCGGCTATACCGCATGGAGCAGGACCCCCGGACCCAGGAACCTCAGGCCCAACTGGTGGTGCCCCGACCCCACCGGCGGGCCGTCCTAAGGCAGGCCCATGACGTTCCCGCGGCGGGACACCTGGGGCTGGACAAAACCCTCGCCCGGATCCTGGCACGCTTTTACTGGCCAGGAATCCGACGAGAAGTCAAAGACTACTGTGCCTCCTGCCCCGAGTGCCAGCTGGCAGCTCCCCCGGGAATACCCTGGGCACCCCTCGTACCGCTCCCACCGGTAGGAACCCCCTTCGAGAAGGTCACCATGGACCTCATGGGACCCCTCCCCAAGAGCGCCGCAGGCTTCCGGTATATCTTGGTGGTGATGGACTATGCCACCCGCTTCCCGGAGGCCATCCCGCTCCGGAGTGCCACGCAGAGTAGCCGCCGAACCGCTAAAGATTTTTGCTCGGGTCGGGCTGCCCTGAGAGCTTCTCTCGGACCAGGGCACAAATTTCACATCCCGATTACTCCGAGAGGTCTGCGGCATCCTGGGAATAAAAAAATTACAGACGTCCATTTACCACCCCCAGTCGGACGGCCTAGTGGAACGATTCCATCGGACACTTAAGGGAATGCTGCGGAAGTTTTCAGCTGACGAACTCCGCTGCTGGGACCAGCTACTCCCACCGGTCCTCATGGCCATCCGAGAGGTGCCCCAGGCCTCTACCAATTTTTCCCCCTTTGAACTGCTATATGGGCGGCAACCGCGAGGCCTGCTGGACCTCCTTCGGGAGACTTGGGAACAAGTACCGCCCCGCCATCAGGGGTTACTTCAGTATGTCATGTCCCTGCAGGACCGGCTAGCCCAGGTCGGAGAACTGGCCCAGGAAAACCTGAGGGACGCACAGCAGGCACAGGCGCATACCTACAACCGGGGTGCCCGCACCCAGACATTCCAACCTGGGGACCAGGTTCTTGTCCTCCTCCCCACGGAGGAGTCCAAGCTCCTCGCCCGCTGGCAGGGCCCCTTTGAGGTTATCCGACAGGTAGGCCCGGTTAACTATGAGGTCCGCCAGCCCCACCGGCGAAAACCCCAACAGATCTACCATATAAACCTCCTGAAGCCCTGGCGTGAGCGGGAGGCGCTCATGATCGCGCCCTACCTCCCCGAACCAGAGTTGGGGCCAGAGCCCCCAGACCCGGGGGACCAGCAGGAACCTAGCCTGGGCGAGGACCTCATGGAAGGACAGTGGCGGCAGATCCGACAACTCCTGAAAGCCTTCGCCCAAACATTTACGGCCAAGCCGGGCCGGACCACCCTGGTACAACACGACATCCAAACAAGCCCCGGGGTGGTGGTCCGGGCCGCAGCTAGACCCCTCCCGCGACACATGCGGGAGGCTATCGAGGAGGAGGTGAGGGAGATGCTGGACTTGGGGGTAATTGAACCCTCACGGAGCGAGTGGAGAAGCCCCGTGGTCCTAGTCCCTAAGCCGGACGGCTCCCGCCGGTTCTGTATAGACTTTCGGAAAGTCAACCTAGTCTCTAGGTTCGACGCCTACCCCATGCCCCGAGTCGACGAGCTCCTCGAGCGGCTCGGGGAGGCTCAGTATATTTCCACTCTGGACTTAACCAAAGGCTATTGGCAGATCCCGATGGAGCCGAGGGCCAAAGAAAAGACAGCCTTTGCCACGCCCCGGGGGCTGTACCAGTTCACAAGAATGCCTTTTGGATTGCATGGGGCCCCCGCGACCTTCCAAAGACTAATGGACCGACTCCTGCAGCCCCATCTGGAATACGCGGCTGCTTATCTGGACGATGTAGTGGTGTACAGCCGACGCTGGGAGGACCATCTCAACCACCTTGCCGCCGTACTCGGGGCCCTCTGAGATGCCGGCTTGACCGCCAACCCGAAGAAGTGTCGCCTCGGGTGGTGAGAAACAACCTACCTCGGATACGCCCTGGGACGCGGAGTGGTCCGCCTGCTCATGGGAAAAGTGCACGCGATCAGGGGACAACCCGCTCTGACTACCAAACGACAGGTACGACAATTCCTGGGGCTAGTGGGATATTACCGGCAGTTTATACCCGACTTTGCCACTATTGCCGCCCCATTAACCAACCTCCTTGCAAAGACTGAGCCGGTGCGCGTGCGCTGGACCCCACAATGTGAGAGTGCATTCCAGGCACTCAAGGACACGCTGTGCCGGGAGCCGGTGCTATATAGCCCCAACTTTGAGAAGAGCTTCCTGGTACAGACCGACGCATCCATGGTGGGACTGGGGGCAGTCCTAGCCCAGGAAATTGACGGGAAAGAACACCCCGTCCTATACATTAGCAGGAAGTTGTTCCCCCTGGAGCAACGCTACTCGGTAGTGGAAAAGGAGGCCCTGGCTGTGAAATGGGCTGTGGAGGCCCTCCAGTACTACCTGCTCGGTAGTACCTTTGTCGTAGTCACCGACCATGCGGCCTTGAAGTGGCTGCATGAAATGAAAGAGATTAACGCTCGCCTCATGCAGTGGTATTTAACCCTCCAGCCCTTTGCTTTCACAGTGCAGCATCGGGCGGGCCAACAGCACGCTAATGCGGACGCTCTATCTCGCCTGGGGGTACTGGAGGAGACCAGCCCTGGAGACTGGGATCTGGCCTTGGTGAGGGGGGTGTGTAGCCAGGTGGGGTGGTCCCCCTCTGAGGAGGACCCAGAGAGGGAGCCAGACCCACCCTGGCTGACAGAGGCCTACCCCAGGGAACCCCTGACCGGAAGCAAGGGGCGGGTCTAGGCCTTTAAAGGCCCCAGTGGCTCCACCTGACCGGAAGCAGGGGGGCGGAGCTAGGCCTTTAAGAGCCAGGCCGGTGAGCTCAGTTGGGGGGAGACGGCCGAAGGGGAAGGATGCGTCTCCTCCGGAGCTCCTAGCAAAGGCCGGGCCGGGGAGCCGTGCAGAGAGGGAGTGGCCCGCCTTAAAACCAGCCTGGGGATCAATCGAGGCCTCCCCCAGGTACCCTACGGCCTGGGAGTTGGAGGGCCCACCAGAGACCCCCATGGCCTGGGAGCCGGAAGAAGGCCCGTCGGGGCTCCCCGAGGACTATGAGCCTGAGGAGAACCCCCTGGAAACACCCAGGGCTTGGGATCCGGAAGCAAACCTGCCAGAGCAGTGCAGAGCCTGGGACCCTGAGGACCTACCGGCTCTGCCCGAGGCCTGGGGACCGCAGGACCTGGAGGAGCTACCCTCTGAGGATGAGCCCATGGAGCTACCTGAGCTGCCGCCCGTGGACGAGGAGGGCCTAGCAGGTCTACCGAACCTCAGCGACCCAGAGGAGGCAGGAATCGGGGGTTTTGGGGAGGAAGAAGCCCAGGGATCGCCACACGTTAGTAGCTGAGTCAGGGGCAACCCAGGCGGCGTGTTGCGGCCAGAGCCCTGCCGACCCAGTGGCAAACGCTGTTGCCACTGCCAGGGCCCTGGGCTGGGACGCAGTGGAAACGGGCGGGCCTGCGTCCCCCTCCCCGCTTCCCTATCCTCCGTGAGGAATCCTTCCCCGCCATGCCGTTCCAGAGAGCGGCTTGCTCACCTGCCAGCCCTGCTTGAGGGCCTGGCTTCAGACTGCTGCCTTGCCAGCCCTGCCTGAGGGCCTGGCTTTAGACTGCTTGCCTTGCCAGCCCTGCTTGAGGGCCTGGCTTTAGACTGCTTGCCTTGCCAGCCCTACCTCAGGGCCTGGCCAGAAACTGCTACCTCGCCAGCCCTGCCTGGGGACCTGACTGTAGACTGCTTGCTTTGCCCGCCTGGCCTAGGAGGCCGGCGCTAGGCTGATTGTCCTGAGAAAGGCACAAGACCGCTCCCAGTGAGAGGTAGCCGGGAGGGGTGGTCCCCCTCTGAGGAGGACCCAGAGAGGGAGCCTGACCTGGACGTTGCTCCCCGATTCCAGGGGCACGTCCACAGTCAGACATGACTTGTCCTTGGTGAATCCATGCTGACTGTTCCTGATCACCTTTCTCTCTTCCAAGTGCTTCAAAATGGATTCCTTGAGGACCTGTTCCATGATTTTTCCAGGGACTGAGGTGAGGATAATTGGCCTGTAGTTCCCCAGATCTTCCTCCTTTCCTTTTTTGAAGACGTGCACTAGATTTGCCTTTTTCCAATCATTTGGGACCTTCCCCAATCGCCACGAACTTTCAAAGATAATGGCCAATGGCTCTGCAATCACATCAGCCAACTCCCTCAGCACCCTCGGATGCATTGCATCCATACCCAGGGACTTGTGCATATCCAGCCTTTCTAAATAGTCTTGAACCTGTTCTGTCAGCACTGAGAGCTGCTCACCTCTGCCCCATTCTGTGCTGCCCAGTGCAGCAGTCTGGGAGCTGACCTTGTCTGCGAAGACAGAGGTAAAATAGAATTGAATCCTTCAGCTTTTTCCACATCATCTGTCACTAGGTTGCCTCCCCCATTCTGTAAGGGCAGCGACAATGTGGCAGGGACGGTCTCTTTTGTGCATGTACAGCACCTGGCAGCACAGAGCCCTGACTGTGGTTGTGGCTGCCAGGTGCAATTGTAATACAAATAATAACAATAAATGTAATCCCCACAGTTTGGGGGAAAGCTTCTGCATGTTTAGATGCTGCTTGGAACCAACTTCCTGCACCTGTGAAGTTCACCAATCATCAGTAAGAGATGCACAAAGGAGATGCAGAGTAAGTGCCTTGCACAATGAAATCTTAGCAATTCATGTTGAAAGAACGATTGCATGTTACCTGTCTCTTCCTTGGTGAGATACTTCCCCCGCCAGTATTCTTTGGCACTGACTGTGTAAACTAGATCAGACTTGTGCAGAATTTCTGAATCACTCGGCAGTGTTCTCTAAAAAAACCAGAGAGAGATTATTTAGAAAGTGGGGTTATTGAAGCAACTTTAAAAAACCCTATTGTCGCTGCCTAATTCCACCCCAGCTAGCGCAATAAGTGATGCAATGAGTGTTAATTTAATCACTTGTGCATCCTCAACGTACCCCATTCACATCAGGGTCCAGTTCAAAACTGCACTCCCTCACTCCCTTTAGCAGCATACTCCTCTGTCGCATCACACAATCTCACCATTGCGGGTGCAAGAGCCTCTTCCTCTGCAGCTTCTGCCACTGAGAACAGAGGCCTTCTTTCCTCTCTCCCTACATT
>NW_027131937.1:0-3087 GCF_026122565.2 Emydura macquarii macquarii | reverse complement strand
CTTCTACACTTTCACCTTTCGTTATCAAAGCCAATATGGCAAAAACAACGAGGGTTCTGCGGCACTTTAGTCTTTAGAGTGCCGCAGAACCCTCGTTGCCGAAAACACTGTAGATGCTTCTACATTTTGAGCTTTTGTTATCAAAGCCAATATGGCAAAAACAACGAGGGTTCTTCGGCACTTTAGTCTTTAGAGTGCCGCAGAACCCTCGTTGCCGAAAACACTGTAGATGCTTCTACACTTTGAGCTTTTGTTAACAAAGCCAATATGGCAAAAACAACGAGGGTTCCGCGGCACTCTAAAGACTTTAGTCTTTAGAGTGCCGCAGAACCCTCGTTGCCGAAAACAATGTAGATGCTTCTACATTTTGAGCTTTTGTTATCGAAGCCAATATGGCAAAAACAACGTGGGTTCCGCGGCTCGCTAAAGACTTTAGTCTTTAGAGTGCCTGGGATCCCTCGTTGCCAAGAACAATGTAGATGCTTCTACACTTTGAGCTTTTGTTATCAAAGCCAATATGGCAAAAACAACGAGGGATCTGCGGCACTTTAGTCTTTAGAGGGCCGCCGAACCCTCGTTGCCTAAAACAATGTAGATGCTTCTACACTTTGAGCTTTTGTTATCAAAGCCAATATGGCAAAAACAACGAGGGTTCTGCGGCACTTTAGTCTTTAGAGTGCCACGGAACCCTCATTGCCGAAAACAATGTTGATGTTTCTACACTATGAGCTTTTGTTAACAAAGCCAATATGGCAAAAACAACGAGGGTTCTGCGGCACTTTAGTCTTTAGAGTGCCGCGGAACCCTCGTTGCCGAAAACAATGTAGATGCTTCTACACTTTCACCTTTTGTTATCAAAGCCAATATGGCAAAAACAACGAGGGTTCTGCGGCACTTTAGTCTTTAGAGTGCCGCAGAACCCTCGTTGCCGAAAACAATGTAGATGCTTCTACACTTTGAGCTTTTGTTATCAAAGCCAATATGGCAAAAACAACGAGGGTTCTGCGGCACTTTAGTCTTTAGAGTGCCGCAGAACCCTCGTTGCCGAAAACAATGTAGATGCTTCTACACTTTGAGCTTTTGTTATCAAAGCCAATATGGCAAAAACAACGAGGGTTCTGCGGCAAAGACTTTAGTCTTTAGAGTGCCGCGGAACCCTCGTTGCCGAAAACAATGTAGATGCTTCTACACTTTGAGCTTTTGTTATCAAAGCCAATATGGCAAAAACAACGAGGGTTCTGCGGCACTTTAGTCTTTAGAGTGCCGCAGAACCCTCGTTGCCGAAAACACTGTAGATGCTTCTACACTTTGAGCTTTTGTTATCAAAGCCAATATGGCAAAAACAACGAGGGTTCTTCGGCACTTTAGTCTTTAGAGTGCCGCAGAACCCTCGTTGCCGAAAACACTGTAGATGCTTCTACACTTTGAGCTTTTGTTATCAAAGCCAATATGGCAAAAACAACGAGGGTTCTGCGGCACTTTTAGTCTTTAGAGTGCCGCGGAACCTCGTTGCCGAAAACAATGTAGATGCTTCTACACTTTGAGCTTTTGTTATCAAAGCCAATATGGCAAAAACAACGAGGGTTCTGCGGCACTTAAAGACTTTAGTCTTTAGAGTGCCGCAGAACCCTCGTTGCCGAAAACAATGTAGATGCTTCTACACTTTGAGCTTTTGTTATCAAAGCCAATATGGCAAAAACAACGAGGGTTCTGCGGCAAAGACTTTAGTCTTTAGAGTGCCGCAGAACCCTCGTTGCCGAAAACAATGTAGATGCTTCTACACTTTGAGCTTTTGTTATCAAAGCCAATATGGCAAAAAAACGAGGGTTCTGCGGCACTTTAGTCTTTAGAGTGCCGAAGAACCCTCGTTGCCGAAAACAATGTAGATGCTTCTACACTTTGAGCTTTGGTTATAAAAGCCCAGATGGCAAAAACAACGAGGGTTCTGCGGCACTTTAGTCTTTAGAGTGCCGCAGAACCCTCGTTGCCTAAAACAATGTAGATGCTTCTACACTTTGAGCTTTTGTTATCAAAGCCAATATGGCAAAAACAACGAGGGTTCTGCGGCACTTTAGTCTTTAGAGTGCCACGGAACCCTCATTGCCGAAAACAATGTTGATGTTTCTACACTATGAGCTTTTGTTAACAAAGCCAATATGGCAAAAACAACGAGGGTTCTGCGGCACTTTAGTCTTTAGAGTGCCGCGGAACCCTCGTTGCCGAAAACAATGTAGATGCTTCTACACTTTCACCTTTCGTTATCAAAGCCAATATGGCAAAAACAACGAGGGTTCTGCGGCACTTTAGTCTTTAGAGTGCCGCAGAACCCTCGTTGCCGAAAACACTGTAGATGCTTCTACATTTTGAGCTTTTGTTATCAAAGCCAATATGGCAAAAACAACGAGGGTTCTTCGGCACTTTAGTCTTTAGAGTGCCGCAGAACCCTCGTTGCCGAAAACACTGTAGATGCTTCTACACTTTGAGCTTTTGTTATCAAAGCCAATATGGCAAAAACAACGAGGGTTCCGCGGCACTCTTTAGAGACTTTAAAACAATGTAGATGCTTCTACACTTTGAGCTTTTGTTATCAAAGCCAATATGGCAAAAACAACGAGGGTTCCGCGGCACTTTACTCTTTAGAGTGCTCGTTGCCGAAAACAATGTAGATGCTTCTACACTTTGAGCTTTTGTTATCAAAGCCAATATGGCAAAAACAACGACTTTAGTCTTTAGAGAGCCGCGGAACCCTCGTTGCCGAAAACAATGTAGATGCTTCTACACTTTGAGCTTTTGTTATCAAAGCCAATTTGGCAAAAACAACCAGGGTTCCCCGGCTCTCTAAAGACTTTAGTCTTTAGAGTGCCTCGGATCCCTCGTTGCCAAGAACAATGTAGATGCTTCTACACTTTGAGCTTTTGTTATCAAAGCCAATATGGCAAAAACAACGAGGGTTCTGCGGCACTTTACTCTTTAGAGTGCCGCAGAACCCTCGTTGCCGAAAACAATGTAGATGCTTCTACACTTTGCGCTTTTGTTATCAAAGCCAATATGGCAAAAACAACGAGGCTTCTGCGGCACTTTACTCTT
>NW_027131936.1:0-3110 GCF_026122565.2 Emydura macquarii macquarii | reverse complement strand
GCTCAAAGGATAGAAATCTATGTTGTTTTTGTCAACGAGAGTTCTGTGGCCCTTTAAAGATTAAAGTCTTTAAAGGGCCACAGAACTCTCGTTGTTTTTGCCATATTGGCTTTGATAGCTCAAAGGTATTTGGCAACGGGATAAAAGAAAAGTCAAAGGATAGAAGCATCTACGTTGTTTTTGTCAACGAGAGTTCTGTGGCCCTTAAAAGACTTTAGTCTTTAAAGGCCACAGAACTCTCGTTCTTTTTGCCATATTGGCTTTGATTAGAAAATTTCAAAGGATAGAAGCATCTACGTTGTTTTTGGCAACGAGAGTTCTGTGGCCCTTTGTTTTTGCCATATTGGCTTTGATAAGAAAAGCTCAAAGGATAGAAGCATCTACGTTATTTTTGGCAACGAGAGTTCTGAGGCCCTTTAAAGACTTTAGTCTGTAAAGGGCCACAGAACTCTCGTTGTTTTTGCCATATTGGCTTTGAAAAGAAAAGCTCAAAGGATAGAAGCATCTACGTTGTTTTTGGCAACGAGAGTTCTGTGGCCATTTAAAGACTAAGGTCTTTAAAGGGCCACAGAAGGCTCGTTGTTTTTGCCATATTGGCTTTGATCAGAAAAGCTCAAAGGATAGAAGCATCTACGTTGTTTTTGGCAACGAGAGTTCTGTGGCCCTTTAAAGACTTTAGTCTTTAAAGGGCCACAGAACTCTAGTTGTTTTTGCCATATTGGCTTTGATAAGAAAAGCTCACAGGATAGAAGCATCTACGTTTTTTTTGGCAACGAGAGTTCTGTGGCCCTTTAAAGACTAAAGTCTTTTAAGGGGCACAGAACTCTCGTTGTTTTTGCCATATTGGCTTTGATAAGAAAATCTCAAAAGATAGAAGCATCTACGTTGTTTTTTGCAACGAGAGTTCTGTTGCCCTTTAAGGGCTAAAGTCTGTAAAGGGCCACAGAACTCTAGTTGTTTTTGCCATATTGGCTTTGATAAGAAAAGCTCAAAGGATAGAAGCATCTACGTTGTTTTTGGCCACAGAACTCTCGTTGTTTTTGCCATAATGGCTTTGATAAGAATAGCTCAAATGATAGAAGCATCTACGTTTTTTTTGGCAACGAGAGTTCTGTGGCCCTTTAAAGACTTTAGTCTTTAAAGGGCCACAGAACTCTCGTTCTTTTTGCCATATTGGCTTTGATAAGAAAAGCTCAAAGGATAGAAGCATCTACGTTGTTTTTGGCAACGAGAGTTCTGTGGCCCTTTAAAGACTAAAGTCTTTAAAGGGCCACAGAACTCTCGTTCTTTTTGCCATATTGGCTTTGATAAGAAAACCTCAAAGGATAGAAGCATCTACGTTGTTTTTGGCAACAGAGTTCTGTGGCCCTTTAAAGACTCTCAGGGCCACAGAACTCTAGTTGTTTTTGCCATATTGGCTTTGATAAGAAAAGCTCAAAGGATAGAAGCATCTACGTTGTTTTTGGCAACGAGAGTTCTGTGGCCCTTTAAAGACTAAGGTCTTTAAAGGGCCACAGAACTCTCGTTGTTTTTGTCATATTGGCTTTCATAAGAAAAGCTCAAAGGAGAGAAGCATCTACGTTGTTTATGGCAACGAGAGTTCTGTGGCCCTTTAAAGACTATAGTCTTTAAATGGCCACAGATAAAAAAATCTCAAAGAATAGAAGCATCTACGTTGTTTTTGCCATATTGTTTTTGCCATATTGATAAGAAAAGCTCAAAGGATAGAAGCATCTACGTTGTTTTTTCTGTGGCCCTTTAAAGACTTTAGTCTTTAAAGGGCCACAGAACTCTCGTTGTTTTTGCCATATTGGCTTTGATAAGAAAAGCTCAAAGGATAGAAGCATCTACGTTGTTTTTGGCAACGAGAGTTCTGAGGCCCTTTAAAGACTTTAGTCTTTAAAGGGCCACAGAACTCTCGTTGTTTTTGCCATATTGGCTTTGATAAGAAAAGCTCAAAGGATAGAAGCATCTACGTTGTTTTTGGCAACGAGAACTATAGTCTTTAAAGGGCCACAGAACTCACGTTGTTTTTGCCATATTGGCTTTGATAAGAAAAGCTCAAAGGATAGAAGCATCTACGTTGTTTTTGGCCACAGAACTCTCGTTGTTTTTGCCATATTGGCTTTGATAAGAAGAGCTCAAAGGATAGAAGCATCTACGTTTTTTTTGGCAACGAGAGTTCTGTGGCCCTTTAAAGACTTTAGTCTTTAAAGGGCCACAGAACTCTCATTGTTTTTGCCATATTGGCTTTGATAAGCAAAGCTCAAAGGATAGAAGCATCTACGTTGTTTTTGGCAACGAGAGTTCTGTGGCCCTTTAAAGATTAAAGTCTTTAAAGGGCGACAGAACTCTCGTTGTTTTTGCCATATTGGCTTTGATAAGAAAAGCTCAAAGGATAGAAGCATCTACGTTGTTTTTGGCAACGAGAGTTCTGTGGCTTTAAAGACTTTAGTCTTTAAAGGGCCACAGAACGCTCGTTGTTTTGCCATATTGGCTTTGATCAGAAAAGCTCAAAGGATAGAAGCATCTACGTTGTTTTTGGCAACGAGAGTATTCTGTGGCTTTAAAGGGCCTTTGTTTTTTGCCATATTGGCTTTGATAGAAAAGCTCAAAGGATAGAAGCATCTACGTTATTTTTGGCAACGAGAGTTCTGAGGCCCTTTAAAGACTTTAGTCTGTAAAGGGCCACAGAACTCGCGTTGTTTTTGCCATATTGGCTTTGATAAGAAAAGCTCAAAGGATAGAAGCATCTACGTTGTTTTTGGCAACGAGAGTTCTGTGGCCCTTTAAAGACTAAAGTCTTTAAAGGGCCACAAAACTCTCGTTGTTTTGCCATATTGGCTTTGATAAAAAAAACTCAAAGGATAGAAGCATCGGTTGTTTTTGGCCACTGAACTCTCCTTGTTTTTGCCATATTGGCTTTGATAAGAAGAGCTCAAAAGGATAGAAGCATCTACGTTGTTTTTGGCAACGAGAGTTCTGTGGCCCTTTAAAGACTAAGGTCTTTAAAGGGCCACAGAACTCGTTGTTTTTGTCATATTGGCTTTGATAAGAAAAGCTCAAAGGATAGAAGCATCTACGTTGTTTTTGGCCACAGAACACTCATT
>NW_027131935.1:0-3152 GCF_026122565.2 Emydura macquarii macquarii | reverse complement strand
AATTACCTCACATGAAGGCAGACAACTAAAATATTGACACATTTTATAAGTGCTTGTATTCAAATGCTACAAGTCCAAATACTAAGATGGGTGAACTTGAGTGCCTGGTATTAATGAGGATATTGACATAGGCATCACAGAAACATGGTGGAATGATGATAATCAATGGAACATGATAATCCCAGGGTACAAAATCTATAGGAATGACAGAATAGGTCATGCTGGTGGGGGACTGGCCGTATATGTGAAAGAAAGCACAGAATGAACTATAGTCAAAATCTTAAATGAATCAAACCGTACCACAGAATCTCTATGGATGGAAATCCCATGCTTGAATAATAAGAGTTTAGCAGTAGGAATATACCATGAATCACTTGACCAGGGTGGTGACAGTAACTGTGGAATGCTCTGGGATATTAGAGAGGCTATACAAACAGAAAACCCAATAATGATGGGGGTATTTCACCTATCAGCAAATTGACTGGGTACATGTCATCTCAAGATGGGATGCAGAGATAAAGTTTCTAGACTATCTCTTGGGGTTGCAAGTCCTAGAATCCACGATGGGAAAGGCAATTCTTGATTTAGTCCTATGTGCTGCACAAAATTATCTGACATATAGATGAATAATACATTGGGGAAGAGTCAACACAGCCTTTCTTTAAAAGGGAAATCATGCCTCATTAATCTGTTAGAATCCTTTGAGGGTGTCAACAAGCATGTGGACAATTGTGATCCAGTAGATATAGTGTACTTGGAAAGCCTTTAACAAGGACCCTCATCAAAGGTTTTTAAGCAAAGTAAGCAGTTATGGGACAAGAGGGAAGGTCCTTTCATGGATCAGTAATTGGTTGTCTGATTGGGTGGACTAAGTCCAGAGGCTTCCTACTGGAGGCCTTGCAGCCCTGCCTCACCATGCCCCAGAAAAAAGCAGTATAGAGGTCCTCCAAAGCTGTGTCGGACACACCCAGTCAGGAAAAGGCTGCAGGGAGCAGTTAATCAGGTCCAGAGTCTCATATAAAAGGAGCTGGAGGCCAGAGTGAGTTTAGTCTGAGGCAAAGACTGGGGGGAGCAAGAGATGCTCCTAGCTGGCTGCAGGAGATGAAAGGTTGGACATAGCAGCAGCTAGCCAGCTGGCTGCAGGAGCTACAAGGGACTAAGCAGGTCATTACTGGGAGTAACCCAGCAGGGAGCTGTAGTCAACAAATTGAGTCCAAGAGGGGTGGCTCAGCAGGAAGACTGGGTTCACTGAGGACTCAAGTAGTTCTCACAGGGCTGCTCAATTCCAGAGCAGGAGCCTTGCAACCTAGCTGGACCAAGCAAGGGTACTGTGATGGGCTCTGTTGGACCGTTAAAGGACTGAACCTGGCAAGGGCTGAAGGACATTTTGGATTTATACCCTGGAAAGGTTTTCTTTGTTTGCACATGGATTTTGTGTGACTTGACCACTTGACAAACACAGAGGCTGATGGGGGGAAGGGGGGGCGGTGCCATGATCCAAGAAATCAAGAAAAACTGGAGGCATGCATACGCTCGACCATGGGGATGCTTGTGAGAGGTGGGTGCCACCACATTACAGGTTGAAAGATGAACAGAAAAGGTCAGTTTTCACAGTGGAGAGAGGTGATAGCAGGATCTCCCAAGGATGTGTACTGGGACCGATATGCTGTTCAACATATTCATAAATGATCTGGAAAAAGGGGTAAAGAGTGAGATGGAAAAAATTGCAAATTATACAAAACTACTCAAGACAGTTAAGTCCAAAGCAGACTGCAAAGTGTTACAAAGGGATCTCACAAAACTGGGTGACTGGGCAACAAAATGGCAGATGAAAGTCAATGATGATAAATGCAAAGGAATGCACATTGGAAAACATAATCCCAACCAAACACATAAAATGAGAGGGTCTAAATTAGCTGTTACCACTCAAGAAAGAGATCTTGGTGTCATTGTGGATAGTGCTCTGAAAACATCTACCCACTGTGCAATGTCAGTCAAAAAAGCCAACAGAACGTTAGGAACCATTAGGAAAGGGATTAGATAATAGGACAGTAAATACCATAAAGCCACTATATAAATCCATGATATACACACACCTTGAATACTGTGTGCATTTCTGGTCTCTCCATCTACAAAAAGATATATTGGAATTGGAAAAGATACAGAGAAGAGCAACAAAAATTATTAGGGGTATCGAACAGCTTTCATACAAGGAGACATTGAAAAGACTGGGACTGCTCATCTTAGAAAAGAGATGACCAAAGGGGGATTTGATAGAAGTCTATAAAATCATGAATCATGTGGACAAAGTTAATAGGGAAGTGTTATTTACCCCTTCACATAACCCAGGAATCAGGGGTCACCCAATGAAATTAATAGGCAGCAGGTTTAAAATGAACAGACAGAGTATTTCTTCACACAATGCATGATAAACCTGTAGAACTCATTGCCAGGGGATGTTGTGAAGGCCAAAAGAATAACTGTGTTCAAAAATGAATTAGATGGTGATCTATCCTCCATGAACCTAATAGCTATTAGCCAAGATGATCAGGAACACAATTCCATGCTCTGGGTGTCCCTAAACCTCTGACTGCCAGAAGCTGGAACTAGACAGCACAGGATGGATCACTCATTGTTCTGTCTACTCCTCTGAATCGTTGGTATTGGGCCAATGTCGGAAGATGAGATACTGAATTAGATGGTTTTATGTTCTTACTACACAATGGCCTCAGAGAGAAGGTTTAAGACAGTGGGGTTGCACAGGTATAACCAAAGTCAGATTTCACCTAGCAGGCTTTCTAGGTCTCCTTTCCCAGTTGCTGAATTGGCTGTATTTTATCTTAAATTAAGATCACTTTGATGACAGTGATAGTTTTAGTCATTTCTACTCTATTAGTATTTGCCCACTACTGAGATTAATCTTTAAGGAATGAATATATTTAGTCTGCAGAAATATCTTTCCAACAAGATCGAGCTAGGCAGAAATTGATATCCATATGGAAAGTGAGAAACTTTTATTTACAGTGGAAAAGATTTCCAGCTCCTTGTGTATTATTGGAGTGAATAAATTTTGTCTAATTTTTCTTTCATATTGCCATGGCTGGTGTTTCATTTTCTTTTCTGTTGTATCCAGTACATTCTTCCATACACCA